>NW_022156718.1:3542924-3771755 GCF_004355905.1 Pyricularia grisea
CCCCCCTTCCCTCCCAGAGAACAACAAAAAAGAACAATAAGATTCCAAGAGACACTGTGATCATGCTAGGCACAAAAATGAGGCTGGTGGCTCGAGATTGGTGGAGGAACCACGTGCTAGCCAGTTGCTTTTTGTACACATTTCTTTTTTTGTATCTGACCGCAAAAACATTGCTTTTTTGGCATTCTTCTTTTTTTTCCTGACTAGGAACCATGTTCGCAAACCTTGCCTCTTGCCTTTTACCCTTACTTCATACGGCTTAACTTGGGCAGACTAGGTAAGTTTCCGTGGTTGCTTCCGGTTGAAGAAGCAAATACATTATGCCACCAAACAAAGTAAAATTCTCACGAAAAAAAAGCCCAAGGGTCTCGTAAGAAGTTTTCTGCCCTTTCGCCACTTGAGTCGAAATGAAAGAAAAGAAAAAGCGCCAACGCTAAATTTGAGAAACAGGAGAAAAGGGGAAAAAAGGAGAGACGAGATAACAGAGATCCATCAAGGAAATAAACAACTTTTATCTGGAATCGGTGATATCCGTGCAAAGTGGTGGAGAAGGGAGGGGGGGAAGAAAGAATTCCTGTGAAGTACGTATGAAGGCAAAAGAAGAAGCAAATGCCACAGCGTCAGCCCGGAGCAAATGCCCCAGGAGCGGTCTGCCGGAAGCCGGGTAACCGAGAAAAGATGGAGATGGTTTAAACAATGACCTAAAAAAAGAAGGCAATAATGTTATTCTACCTAACACCTAACCCCATGGTCAATATGTGTATGTAGCGTGAACATGTTGACAGCCCTAGTGTTGTGGTTCGCAACTTCGGCACTTGAGGAGTATTTTTTATGTATGTTTGCTTTTTCTTTGATTTACCGCCTGCCTACTCTTCGATAAGTTGATTGTATTTTTTGATTATACATATTTTAGGGTTACTGGGGCGCCAGGAGGCGTCATCCAGTTTCTTTCACTTCGCCGCTTGCTTCTACCTGTTATAGTTCCTGCCAGCCTGGCAAGATCAAAAATTACAGCCCCAGGAACCCATACATACGGAGTAGAGGAACATGGCTTGACGGCTAGTACATGGCAACGAACCCAGAAGGTCGGTCGAAGGTGAGCATGGCGGAAAATAAAAAATTGGACGAACAGGGTCTGAGATCATTCCTGCCAACGCAACAAGTCGTATCTGGAAATTTGCATCATCGCCCCCCGAGAAAGAGGTGGCGTTTTCGCGGTCAGCTTTCCGAGCCCAAGAACAGTACGAAGTAGTATACTGTACGCCTCATGGTTACATCGCCAAACCCCGATCAGCAAGATGACGATACGTCAAGGCTAGATCAGTGTAAAAAACGAGGCTGAACAGGCATCCATGTTCTGCATGGAGACATCCGTCTGCTTGGGCAGCCCGTCGTCACATTTACATTATGGCAGGGAAGACCCTCGAAGCCGTTTCTTCTTCTCGGATAAGGGAGTTCGCCTGGACCTTCCCCGGCGTCCTTAGCAGAGCTCTGGCCACACAGTATCAAGGTAGTTTAGTCTCTACCGGTACGTGGTGAGGATAGGGGACCAATGGGCTGGGCTTTGGGGCAAGGTATACTTGGTTAGATGGGGGTGTTTTTTTTGAAGGGGTAAAAAAGCAGATACTTATGCGAACTACTGGCCCGAGTGGGAAGAGAAAGACAAAGAAAGAGCAATCTTCCATATGCTCCGCTCCGTGTCTGGGAAATCCACCGGCGTAGGAAAAGCCACCAACGGACCAGGAGGAAACAGCATACCGGACCGAAGCCCCGACTCCCCGACTCCCTCTACTCTTTCCAGATCAAACACAGAGATCTAAGGCCAAGGAAAAGAGGGGCGGGTATCCATCGGATCTCTTGATTTCCGATCTAGCTCGGGACCAAACCCTCTCACCCTTTGGTCTAGATCCTTTGACCAGTAACCACAAAGGAGGCGAGAAATATTTTGCCCCCAGCCGTGTTAATATGATGAGTAATTTTTTTTCCAATGGCAAGAGAAAGATCGACTCAAGAGGGGTGCGAGTAGAGAGGAATAAGGGTACAAGCCAGATAGGATAAGGATGGGCGCATGCTTCTGAATCCAGCGTGACTGTGTATCCATGCAGGGATCAAATCGTTTGAAGGGGGGGGGTGAGGGGTGGAGGTTCATGAAAATATCGCGACATCAAATATCGATTTATAGATGGTTACATGTGGAGTAAGCAGAGGCAATCGATAGATGGAGGCGAGGGACTGTCAGATGAACCACACTGGACGCAAGCCTTTTGGAGCAAGTGTGACCCGTAATTACCTCAACCCCTGGCAAGTTGGGTAGGCTGGCAAGGCTGGTTGGCTTGCCGGCAAAAAGAAAACATACAGGCGTCCCACTTGGCATCGTGATTGTATGTACGTACCTTATGCTGGAGGTGAGCGGGTGAAGAAAGACAGTGTCGTCCTGTTCATCGCCCAGGGTAAACAAGAGTGGCAACTATTGCAGCAAGGGATCGACTTGGCCTTGGTCAAGGTCGTCATTATTTGCAGTTGTTTATTGATCTTGGTCAATCTTGTCAAGTTTCGAAGTATTGTGACAAAGATCAGGGGTGCTTTAGTTCTGCTTGAACAGGGTGGTTGAGCGGTAATTCTGTACCAGTAAGGCGTTTATTCTCATCGGCAGAGAGCACATGACTACCAGCCATAACCGCCGACCACGTATCACAGCAGTGCGCTAAATTGAGTGACGTAACAATAAAAAATGGCAGTAGAAGGTCAACACCCGAAGGATTTTAGTGTGCTAGCGCGGGGCATGCAGCAATAAAAAAAAACGGCTTTCCGATCTCGCCAAGGTGGAGGACAAGCGAATGGATCCAAGTGTTATGAGATGAACAATTGGAGACTAGGGTGGTGGAGCGCAGGAAGGAGGGGGGTGGCCAGGAGAGAAAGCAAAGCAGGAAGGGAAGGAACGCCGGCGCCATTACAGATTCAGGAAAGCACTTCGCCATGCGAAGCTGTCAAAAGGCGTTTTTCTGTTTTTGTTTTTTTTCTTCCACTGCTTGTTGGTTAAAGCTGCGCCTGTTTTTTGTGCTAATTCGCTTGCTTGTTGTAAGCAAGGCTAAGATAACCCTAAGAGAAGAAATCGTACGATAAACTCCAAAGAACTAGAGCTAGAGCTAGTAGCCGGTCAAGCCAAAGACACTCCCTTGGCCGGCTCGACTGGATAGGCACCTACCTAGTTACCTAGGTAGTGTTGTCAACGGACGTTGCAGTGATCTCATACGGAACATATTGTTAAATTCCGTAGTTCAAGATCTCCCGTGCCAGAGACAAGTGAATCTAGACCTTTTTTCTGTGATCTCAACGACCGTGGTACCTTTTATTTTACAACTGTCAATTTGCTAAGGAAATTTGCCTTCTTGACACCAAAAGCCACCGCAATGGATGTAATTTGCACACCCAGATCAGCAAATCACCTACTTTACCTTACCTTACCTTAGCTCAAGTAAATAAATACACGTCCAGTAAAGCAAGATAGTTTGTACCTAATCGGAAGTTCATGCATATCGAGATATTCATCTTGTTTTCACCAACCATGTCATCTGTACTCGGTTGTCGGTAAGCGAGGAGGAGTCTTTTTTCGGTCTGTCAACCGGCAAGTTTATCTGCTAGCACAGCCAAAATATCAGCAGATCTGGTCAAGCGAAAGCACCTGCCACTGACGTTCCAGGGATCTGGATGGGGGGACCCAGAGTTTAAACAAAAAGGTCCGTTGGATCCAAACATGATACGATCTCCCCCTTCTTCGGGTGCTGCTGCAGGCATGGTCGAATAAAAGACCTACCTAGGTACGGTACTGCTACCTACCCACGATAATTGCCTGCCATTTTGCCCTAAGTCGGCGAAGGGCGGAGATGAGATGGAGGGGCGTGGGAGTTCGTCTCATCACAAACGATGCCGTCCCAGTGCAGAAAAACTGTGTGGGGTTTACCGGTGTGCAGTCTTACTGTAGGTAGCAGTGAGAAAAAAACCACCTGCTGAAAGGGAAGTGTGGTTGGTAGATCAATTGATCTATTTTCACCGCTCTCTCTTTCTCTCTCTTGATAGATCTCGATGCGAGGTAGCTTGCCTTAATTTTAATAAAAAATAAAATAAAAAAAAGCCCAGAGAGCTGGGCGATATGCTCCGTACGGGAGTCGGGAAGTCTGGTTTATTCGCTCGCAAGGTGAGTGATGAATAAGGTACCTAGTCCAGCAAGATACCAGGTATGAGAGACGTACTGTAAGGGTAGAAGGACAGCATGGAGAAAAAGGCATGCATTTTTTATTACCCATCATTTACCCGGAACAGGTCGTCCAACTTGTCGGAGTGATGAGCCCGACCCGCCCCAGCTGCCATAAAAACGGCCACGCGAGTGCCACGTACAGTACCGAGGCGGAGTCCCAAGGTCCAAAGAGTCTTTTCGTAGCCTGCCAAAGTTGCTCCTCTTTTTTCTGACTCTTTTTCTGTAGCCGACCCGACTTGCCCTTACCGACCTCCATGTGGTACAGCAGACTGGTCTGAGTAACTAGATCTTGGTTGTAGTGGGTCTCGGAGGTCGAGTTCCCACTTGTTTCCGTAGCTTGTCGAGATAAACGAATTGATTCGATTCAGACTAGAGGCCCCGCCCCCTGGCGTCGTTCAAGGCGGAAAACCATTCATATCGTTATGGGGCGATCCCTGTTCAGCGATAGAGAACGCCAAGCAACGAGGTGGGGTGGGTCCCGAACGCGGAGCTCACTCAACTCACCTGAGCAATCGGCCAGCCGGGGCTTACCCTTGCGACCTTTTTATCCTAGGCAAGGAAAGGATGGCTGGCGGCAGGCAATTCCTCTTTTTTTTTTCTTTTTTTTTTTTTTACTCCAGTTCCTAGTGGGTATGTAGGGATTAGTTGCGTTGAATCTCACATTAGATACATTACATAAGGTATGACTACAGCAAGGTGTGCAACAATATTTACCTCAGGTAACTGACCGAACTTCCTTGGCGACTGGGATAGTATCGAGTGGTTCTATCTTGAAGTGGGCAAGCCTGCGTGATGCAGATGAGACCGTAGCATTTTGCCCACTTGGAGTTGCCTGCCGGTTCGACATTGAAGTGAGGAGAAAGGAAAGAGAGGAAGCGAAAAAAAAAAAGGAGAAAAAGAAACACGACAAGCGATACGATACATGCATGTCATTATCTTGGTGTTTTGAGTTCCCACTTGCGCCTGCCAGCGTTTGATCTCGGTGACCAACCAGCCTGGTCAATCGGCGACTTACGTATCCATCCAAAAGAAACACTGTCGTACGAGACAAATCTTCTACATTCTCGTCTCATCCTCCTCCCGGTCTGTGATTGTTACCTACCTACTAAGGTAAGCAAGGTAAGCTTGATAAGGTACTGACCGTACAGTGGTCTAACTCTCGGAGGCAAGGGTTTTGTTGCGAAACAGAAATGTCTTTCGGGCATTCTTTGCGCAAGTACGACTCGATCGGATCTATCTGGTTTTATCCTGTCGGGTCTTTGTAATTCACTGGCCTGGCTTGTACATCTCCGCGCCGTTGCTTTTGATCTTGCCAATACGCAAAATCCACAAAAATTCAATACCATTTTCTCATTTTGTCATAATTATCACCGCTCGAGTCTCCCTCTATTATCTTTCACATGGGAATTTCATTTTATCGCATGTTTGATATTCTTTTGTATCCACCCAAGCAACTACCAAGAGATTGCTGACAAACGAAAATGTATTCTCGCTCGTGCAACGTGATAATCCCCAGGGCTAGACCTAGTCTAAAGAAAAGACAGGATATTGCCTGCAAAATAAGATCTCAACAGCCCCAGGAAAGGCGAATCGAGCGCAAACCTTAATGAATATCTTCCCCGGATGGCTGCCTAACTGACAAGTGTAAGTTGACGGTTCAATTGTCAAAAAAAAAAAAAAAAAAAAAAAAAAAAAAAAAAAAAAAAAAAGTAAAACGCCTCGCTTGTAGAAGTTGACCGGCAGTAAACGCGGGACTTGACCAACCAAACATGTAACCTTTTTGGTCGTGTGTCCAGTTTAACACCGATTCATCTTGCATGGCATGGGTAAAAGGCCCTTGGTTGCTGGGGTTTGCGCCAAGATGTACCAAGACCAGAGCACGGTACTATGCAAGGGGTTTCCATTCGCTATTCCAAGCGGCTGCTTGCTCCAAAAGTTATATCACGGGTAAAATAAAATATCTCATGCACAACACCTAAGTGTGCTCCCAGTGGCAGACAGTATAATCTCTTCCTGTTGGTTGCTGCCTTTATATCATTACAGCCTGTGTACGGTTACAGTATGATTGCCGCCTATCAGTAGCTTAAGCGGGCCCTTATCCCGCCCTGCAAGCAAGCAAGCAAGCCGCCTCATCCTCGTCCATATCAGCGGGAGGGAAAGCACGGACCGTTGCGACACTCAACTTCTTGCTTCTGCTTTCATTTTATTCCCTTTCCGTAACTCTCTTTACTTTGGCCTGCCTCGGGTTGGTTTGACAACCTGTCAGCCACTTTACATCACCCGGTTGCCCAGTCCTTGCCGTCCCACGGGCTTCCTGCAAGCGCTTGTAAGTACTGTACGTACAGTAAATGTACATGTCAAGTGCAGAAGAGCCCTCACCCCCTGTCCTTACCTATCGCGTGAACCCTTCTGGTTCCTCATGCAACTGACATGATGAACCCGGCCGATACGCCACCCAACCTACTATGATATGCTGTCCTCAGCCACAGGTCATGACCCATACCTGCCCATGACTTTCATCGCGCTCACATCCTGTCAACGTGATATTGCTTCTTACTCTTCTCCTCCCCTGGTACATTCGGCTCTTAACTGCACTCCCGAGGAGTCTGGACCTTCGGAGTGCCCAACTGACACTCGATACTGTGATGGAGTAAGCAGGCACTTCTACAGCCACCTGTTCCCTCTCCATTGTGGCTTACCGCCCAAAAGGAAATCCAGGGTCCTTGGGCATATAACTTTACTTATGCTCAAAGATTTGCCCAACGAAAGAAAGAAAACTCCCGAACTCTTTTTTTTTTATATATATATTTTTTTATATGCAACTTGCAAACACGTGTACAAAAGCACTTGCAAATCCCGGATTCCCGGCTTTCAAACACCGAAAAAAAATCTCGGATGCTTCTCAAACGCCCGAACCCCGTGAGGCGGCGGCAGGAGGAAATCCCCCCCATGGCTGGGCCACCGGTCGAAAAGGTAGCACCGCTAAAAAGAGAGTCCGCCAAGCAAAAACAGCGCTACCGCCTCCGTCACACACCCTCTCCGGTGTTTTTTTTTCCTATCCGCCCCCCTTTTTTTTGTGTGCTATTTTGTTTCGGGGTGCTTTTTCTTTTGCTTCTAAAAAATCCCTCCAGTCTTGCTGTGTCCCATATAGTGCATGGACGTCTTTTTTTGATCTATACCGTTTTTGCAATCTGACCAACCATCTTTCAACGATCCATACCGTAGTGGCTTTCCATAGAGATCGGTAGTTCGTGTGCGTCAACGCCTTCTGGAGCAGAAGGACCCCTAGAATATACTACTTATTTAAACCCCAAGCAGCAAAGAAAGAAAGAAAAAATGCTTCCTAGAAGTAAGCCAGGCACAAAAGAGTCTCTTGGGTGTTACAAAGCCACCACAAGGTCCCTTGCCTCTTTTGTGGAAGAAATAAACATAAGAGACATGAAGACATTCACCAACCGACACCTGAAGACTTTCCTCCATGCCTATGGTTTCGTAGCATATTTCGACCCCCACCCCGACGCTTTTGCAGATCTGTGCTAGGCAAGGCTAGTAGTATATCTGAAAGGGGGCGTGAACAGATATGTACACAAAACACAAACAAAAAAAAAAAGGCTCGTGCAAATGTTGTCCTACTTTACAGTTAGCCTCGTTCGACGGGCCGAAAACAGGGTCCCCCCGCCAAGAGAAATGGGGGAAATCAACTACTTATATATATTTAAAAAAAAAAAAAAAAAAAAAAGGGACCTGGGGGTTCCCTAAAGGTGACACAGGGTTCTGGCGCTGGTGGCGGAAGTCGCTCGTGCCGGTGAGCAAGCCAGCCACTAATAGATAAAAAAAATTCAACGAGAAGCGGATGTATTCCGTTTCTATCAGTTGGCTTAAATTTGAAAGATCTAGACAAGCGTCGATGTGATATCTTACTTCCTAGACCAGGTTTACAAATCTCGGCGGAAACCGAATAAATCCTGACAAGGTTGAGTTTTTTTTTTTTTTTTTTTCGTCGCATGCATACCACATATTAGCAATTAGTCAATATACTTGTATATGTTTCCAGGCCCTGCAATTTGCCTCCGCCGATGTCATTCACCTGCGCCATGGTATGGTATATCTCTGGAAATATTGGAAGGGAGACAAAAAAAAAATCTTGGGAACCTAACACGAGAAAGCGAGATTCAAATCCCACCCCGCGCAAGCCACAATGTTAAAACCCACCCGCACGCTTTCGTCATGGTCCTACCCAATATGCCTGTTCTCGGCTTTGAAATGTAACCTTTTTGAACACCTTGGATTTTCCCTCACCCATGCAGAATGTACCACCGAGTTGATAGTACCGATAGCGAGCCAAAGATAATCATCCAAAAAAGGGACAAACCCTGCTTGTCAATATCCATCCATGTTGTGAGCCTAAAAGTTATAATGTGGCAAGAAAACCGCTTTCTAGTGCGCTTTTTCTTTCTTTTCTTGTCAGGGATCTATCTGGGCAAGCCTGGCTAAGCGGGTCGACTAGCATCGCATGGTCAGCTGCGGTGGCACCAACAAATCTGAGAACGACCAACAACAATCTCGGGAAATAAAAATATCGTAATCAATTGGATTTAGATCTAGAGATAGGCTTTCATCATCCCGAAGGATCAACCCGGTCTTGTCTCCAAAACCCATTCAATGGAAACTCCATTGCTGCATATACATTAAGCACAATTGCTCATTCAGTATAAGGAAGAAATAACCGCGAAGTTCTTATCGTATAAAAGCGAGAGGAAGAAAACAATGACTCGAACAAAAAATAGGTAGAAATGGCGCCGTGCAATGCTGTGTTTGAATCCAAGGTTGAGGGGAAGTAAACCAAGGAAAGGGATAAGAAATAAGTCGGTGTTAATAGAAGTGGGTAGTCCCAGGGGTATATATACGTCTTTCTTTACAAGCTCGTAGAATGGGGCATTGATATGTTGGCATATTCGGGGGGGTATTAGGAAAGACCGAACAAGAAGGGGGGAGAGAAGAAGAAAGTAAAACAAATAACAAATCCCACAGATATCCTCCTTTTCTTTTCTTTTCTATCATGTCGCGTCGCGATGCTGGGTTTCGAGAGTGTCCTTGTTGACACTTGACGGCAAGAGGAATGTCCTGTCCGCAAAACGCAAATCCAGATATGTCATTCCTGAACCAAAGCAAATGCATGTAGTTGTATATATGTTGTCGTTTTGGTCTTTCGTTTGTTGGTTGTTTTAATTTGTGGTAGCGTGGGCGCCTCAAACAACTGCTTCCTTTGGTCTTTTTTTTTCCTTTTTTTATTCGACTGTGTAGATTGTCGACAGAATGCAGTTCTCATTTGGCAGCATCCTTTCTTGCTTGCCCTCGCTCCATCTGTTTCTTTCGCTCCAGTTTGGCGTAGTGAAGGCCGCAGGCGTTACACAAGGTCCTCGCCCCGTCAGGTCCACGCCTCCATTCAGGGGTGTCCATGCGATTGCAACTGTGGCAGCGTCCGGGGGGTGCAGCACGCTGAAATTGGGAATGGGTCAGCATCGGAGTTTTGTCACGCGGAAAAAAAGATCTCGAGTCAAGAAAGCTTACCCCTCGGCGCTTCTTCGTCTCCATGACGTTGTAGCTCTGCTTCATGCCGTCGTTGTACATATTCACGTCCTCGTCCTCGCCGCCATAACCTCGACTCGGCCTGGGAGCTCCTTCGCGGTGTAATTCGTTGCTCAGATACATCCTCTGGTTGCGCAGGGCATCCAGTGCAATCATAACGTGCTCGCAATTTGCGACCATGTCAGAAATCTCTGCATCGCTCGGCATCCTGGAAGGCACTGGCTCGTCTTGCGCAATTTGGGCATATCTGTCGGCGAATGATAAGAGAACATGTGCAGATCCACCGACCTGATCATAAAACAAAATTAGCAATCCTTTTTCATTGGCGCAAGTGATGGTCGCAAAATTCTGTTGCAATGTAAGCTTACCTTAGCAAGCGACTCAGCGAAGCTCCACGACTCGTAAGGGCGGCCCGGGGGCGCATTGTACTTCAATTGATTCCGCGCTGCATACTCGGCCTCTTCGGGACCCATTGGTGGCCGTTGCGTATTGTAAGGAGAAGTCATGGACGGCGCGGGGTTTCGTGGAGATATCGGATAGGCAGAGAGCGGCAACTGGCCTGGAGGGAGAGGTGCTGATCCGCTCGTGTATGGAGGAGTCGGCGCTGACAATGGTGGTGGCATGTGCGCATGCGACGAAGGCGGAGGTGGAGGAGCTTGTGGCGGGCCATGGGCAGGCGGCGGAGCGTGATGGACATATTGACCAGCAGATTGGCTTTCCATAGCAGGTGGTGGTGGCGGCGGCCCTGGGTGGTGTCTCCTTTCTGAAATCTCAGGCAAGTTGGGCTTTGGTGGGTTTCCGCCAGCAAATATGCTCAACGATGGCACACCTGGTCGCGGTGGAGGAGCTCGCGAGCTATCTTGAAATGGCGGAAGAGGCTCAGGACGCGAGTAGCTAGTTGTCCTTTCAGGCTGCCTGGGCGACGGAGGCTTCTCGCGTGTCTGAGGTTGGTCATTGTACGAGCGTGGTGGTGGCGGCGGCGGTGCTGAAGAGTGAGTCGAGAAAGGCGACGGTAAACTGTTAGCTCCGGGAGGACCATCGCTGCTCTTGCCAATTATGTCGCGAATTGATGGCAGGGATTGGCGATGTGGTGTCTCGTTGTCGTCAGATCTCCGGGCGGAGTCGACGGGAGAGACCATAGTAGGCGGCGGCGGCGGCGGAGGATGCGCGCTGGAGGCCGAATTCGGATGTGATGTGTAGGCCGAAGCGTATGGTGAGTGATGCGAGTAGTGAGTGCTCGGATTGATCAGAGCAGCAGTAGCCATTGTGGATGAAGTTTGCCTCAGAGGCGGCCTGTCGAGAGGTTCCCTCGAACGTTGGCTGTAGTAATCGGAGTAGTTGTTGCTGGCCGAAAGGGGAGCACTGCTTCGATTAAGAGAACGTGTCAGCAACAGTCAAAAAGCGCAGTATTTCATCTGGCCGTTAGTGACTACATCCAGGACTAACTAGCCTAGCTTACTACCAGGCGATTGACGACAGCAAATAAAAAACGAATTAAAGAAAAATTGTATGGATTTAGACCGACCTTTGCCTGGGCACGGAATCGCCCGCTTCCATAACCGATCTCAGTATATGGGATGTTGTTTACTCCCAGCACATCTGCTTCCCTGATTTCTGATCGTAATTTCCTGAGGTACAGGTGGGTAGAAAGAGGTGCATGTACAGGGCACGATCGGAGGTGAAGTGCAAGACAGTCCGAGAAATTGGTGGTCAAAGGTCCGATACCTCTGCCAATTTCGAATTGTGGATTAGATGAGATGATGGATGAAATCGAATGTGGACAGGATGGCTGAACAGGAATGTCGAATGAAAGAGTAGGAATAAAAAAAAATACAAAAGGAGACCAGACGAACCAAGAGTGGCCGTGCTTTGGCGAGCGGGGGGGAGGGATGGATGGATTTTGTGGAGGAGACGAGGTCGGGGGAATCGCCGCTATCTAAACCAATGCTGGAAAGAGGTAAGATGTGCGCCGAGCGTTTCTGTTGGTCGGTCAGGTTGGTACAAAATGTTATGGTGCCTCGCTGTAGATAGGCAGGTACCTAGCTCCAGTTCTAGCTCTGTCTTGTCAGGGCTGACAGGCGCTAAGTCTCCAAACTGATCTGATCGGGGGACGTTCAAGCGTCGTGTCGATTTTGATTAGGTCGATCTGATCAGACGACGGACGGCAGCGTGTGGCGGGCGGCAGGCCGACCAGCTAAGGCGTTGGAGCGGTAGAAGACGCTAATGTGAGTTGAACCACTCCCTTGCGTTTTGCGTGGGCGGGTTAGGCAGCGGAAGCAGTCTAGAAGAACGGCGGGTGTGTGTGTGCTGAGCTGCTAACTGCTGGACTTTGTGTCGAATGGTGTGCGTGCGGTCGGTGAAACAATTACAAGCTAAAGCGAGAGGGAAAAAGTTGCCACAGCAAGCAATTCCTCTGGCACAAAGTTGCTTTTTCACTTTTGCTTTTCCTGATTTCGTCTCTTTTTTCTTCTCGCCAAAATTCGTGACCGCCTTTCGTATTTAATTCTCCTCGTTGATTTTTTTTCTTGTTTATTTCGGCGAGGTCTTAGACAAAGCCGGTGTTGTAGATTCGGTGGGGGTTATTTTTTTGGAGAGACAAAGCTATTTGGTACAACACCACCAACCGGGGTTGGTTTTGGTTTGGTTCCTCAGAGATGGCGCGGAAGGTGTGGTGGTGGTGGTGGTGGTGGTGGTGATGTGATGACGACCAAGGCACCTCAGCAAGCAAGGCAGTGGAGGTAAATTTGTTGGTGTGACTGGCTGGCTGGAGCCGTGCCGTGCGATCAGCTTAAGATGACTGCATCGATCGAGGCGAGCAAAAACTTGTGGGCCGGACGGTTTTTTTTTTTTTTTTTTTTTTTTGCAGATTCAGGTTGTGTGAGAAATTCTGCGAGCTAATTAAGAAAAAGCTCAAGAAATAATAAGAATTAAAGAAAAAGGGCACCACTGTGAGAGCAACACAGTTTAGGCGGAATGAAGAAAAAGGTTGGTAGATAGATGTACAGCAAAGTGCAACAAGGAGCAAGCGGTCCAATCTCCCTTGCAGAACAACCGCCCAAGCTAAAGTGCAAACGACCCTTGTTTCTCGTGAACTGCTGTTTGTTGGTCGGTACCTCGTTCCGGGGCTGTGCAGAAATGGACGACAGCCAGGAAAAACGCCAAACTTCGAAAAAAAAAAAAGTAAAGCGAAGCACGCCTCACGGCGAGCTAGACAAGTTCCGGTTGGGGTTTGTTTGTTATTAGGTGTGGTGAACAGAACCGAACAGGCAAACAAAACGAAAATGAGGAGTGGTAGAAACCGTAAAAGGGTGGGCGAGGTGATGGTAGAAATGGGCAATGACAGCAGCAATATTAACAGATAAAAACGAATTTAAAAAAAGGGCCCTTGGAACTGAGATGATGGAGGTGACCCAAAAACGCAACAACCCCGGTCAGACTACGACAGAACGATGAGCAGAAGGTGCCCAGTTCGACTCGAGCTCGATATTGTCCGGGGACAAGGGCATTTGGGGGGGAGGAGGGGTGAGCCCAGATGAAGGCGTTCGGGCGGGCAGGCAAAGCAAACTGACGGCAGGGAGGAGATGACGACCAGGAAGGCAAGGAAAAGAAGGGGCGTGGGTGGACACTCAACTGTGGAGAGTTCTTGGTAGTATCTCTTTGCGACTATCCTTGATCCTTGTACAGTGCGGCCAGATCCTCGTGCACACAGATGCAGCCGGTGTCGATGAGATGGGGTGTGGTGTGGTGAGGTGGACCTGGTGGAGCATGTTAGATTCTACATGGGTCTGACTGGATATTCCCAGTACGTACTTTTAGGTGGTGGGGTCGGGACTGGATGGCAGCTCTCACTGCCTGAGATATATACGTGAGGTGGAGCTCCAAGCAGGGAATTGGGGACAGGGGGAGAAGCGTAGTACAGGTGGAGAGGAACTGGGGGGTGGAGGATGCTTTACTGCGACTGGATAGGATCTCGTTGACGTTACGCTGCACTGGAGTCCTGAGCGAGGTTACTCTACCAGCCAGTGCGTCTTATAGGTAATGAAAGGTATGGACCGAGAGCCAGTCCACAAAAGTCCTGCACAATTTCTTTTTCTATTCTTTTTGTTTTGTGCCGACCCTTCGCCTAACACAACGGCGTTGCATCCACCCGACAAAATATCCCTTGTTCCGGACATTAGGAAAGCATAATTCTGGAATTGGTGAGCAGAGTGATTTGCAAAGGTATGTTGGGTCCAAAAAAGAGCAGATAAAAAGGAGAGTATGTAAAAGGAGGTGAGTAGGTAAGGTACCTAGGTACCTACTGCTCAACGGGCGGCTGAGCTTGTGAAAGGAGACACTCATAAAGGGAGCACGAGTCACAAAGATGGCCCGCAAAGCCGCGCGCGATCTATCTATCAGTGGACCAGTTAGGCTCGGCTGCAGCACAGATCTATTACGATACACGAGACCAGGCAGGGCAAGATGTCAGGACCCAATCGGTGCTGGCTGGAGGGAAACAGAGTGACTGCATTAATTGTACACCATATCTCCGATGTGACAAAATGTCAGTCAGGCTGGGCTAACGCTGGCACAGATTCGATATATTTTATCACTACTAACTGCAACTTGGGATGGATTTTTACCCACAGTAAGTAAGGTAAGTAGTCTGTTAAGATGATGAGTTGCAAAGCAAGCTCAGCAAAAATAGGTAGCCAGCACTTTATGTCATCCATTGTAGCTGTACCTTTTCATCCGTTTTGATCCCTCGTGTCAAATGAGCCGTTGTAGCCAGGCTAACAACGGAAGCTGAAGGCATTCATCTTTTGCAAAATTGCTTAGCTTAGTTTGATCTGATGACATTCAACGGCTCCTTCCAAAGAAACATCAACGAATCAAGATAAAAATAAAATAAAAATAAAAGGACAGTAACCGTTTGTTAGTTTTGGTCCACACTAAGCTCCGAGGCGATTGGCTTCTCACCGGCTGTTGTGCCCCGTCCAAAGACGGCTGGCATGTTCTCTCTCGTTCGGGGGGTCACGCAGGTCAGTCCTTGGCGTGCATAGACCTTTGGGGGCGTGGCTTGATGTGGTAACCCCCACCTGCGAGATGTGGGTGTGGCTCATCGCTCACGGATCTCTATCTTGTTTCGATAAGGTATTTCATGTGCTTGCCGGTTCGAGTTTGGCGTGACCGTAAAGTGGACCGGCACATCAGTCCCTCCGAGCACCAGCCAGTTAGACAGATAGGTTTTGTACCCTTGCTATTTGTTTGATTGATCTCCTCCCAGATTCGAATCCCAACCCAAGCGACCCAATAGCTGTAGAATGGGGGGTTGACGATGATGCTGTAGTCGTGCGATCCAGCCTTTGCTGGGTAAGGATCTACTGTACTTCCGCAGAACTTGTTTCTGCGGTAATTGCTAATTGGAGTATTCCATGCTAGGCTAGGTACTGTACGCTAATCCAAAAAAGTGGCAATAGAATATTGACAGAGCATTCCTGTCGCCTGTCAAGTGGGTAGGTATGTTTTGCCTGCCGGCCGACTATACATTTAACCCGCATAACAAACACCATAATCTATCTATCCACCCAAAAGAGCACATTTTTGCTTTTTGTGTTGAAAGTGTGGCGGGGGACAGGAAGAAGCAACTGTTTGTTGTCCGTGCACAATGTGATATCTGACAACACCCAACCACAAAAAAAGCCCTCACCGGGCACACACACACACACACATGCTAGGGGCAAGTGTCAACGGCGGCGCGCGATAAACTGGTTAAGCCGTTGTCAAATGTGCAGGCGTCAAAGCTTCGTGACGACACGCATCCAACTTATTACGGCAAATTAGAAGGGGCAAAGCCAATGTCGGCCATACAAAATGGGGTCGATCGTATTAATACCTGCAGCTCAATGCCTAAATTAATACAAGGTTGCCAACGGTACACATTCAACCGTTCTTGTGATTCCGATCCGTCCGGGGAATCATAAAACCTAATATCCGTGCTTCACCCCAACGGCCACAAAGAGAATGTTGTTGGTCCTGTTACAGGTTACATCAACATACCTAGCTTTTGCCTTGCCTTGCAACTTGGCACCGGACCTAGCAACATTCAAGTAAGTCTGTCTGTTTCTCCTGATCATCCCAAGTCATGGACAGGCAGAACTGCCGTCAAATTGGAACGAACATAGACGAGCGCAAAACAACAGCTGACCAGTCGTTCGGATGGGATCCCTAGCAAAAGGCGCCCAACTCATCATCGCTTTATCACTTGTGATGGGCCGAGCAGACCCACCAAAGCACTTCAGTCGTGTTGTTTTCGAAGTACTATTTAAATGCAGTAGATCTCCAATTTGGTCGGTAATCTCAAACTTTCTCTGGCGTGGCAGATGACCGAGTCGTGTGTCTGACCTAGACTCCACACTTGCCGACAGGGCTTGCTGCAGCCCACTCTTGATGCGACTGGTAAGATGGCAAGATGAAGAAGTGGTAGGGCTTTCCCAGCTCTGTACTATACGCTAGAGAGGAAGATGGAGCGGAAGTGATTCAAACCCGTTCTTCAACAATCTCGAATCATGAAATTATAAGAAAGGCTCGAGTGAAGGAGAGAGAGAGAGAGAGAGAGAAAGAAGGAGAAAAAAGAAAAAAAAAGAGGCCAGAGTAACAAAACACAAGTCAACAAGCTTGCTACTTGTCATGCTACAGTCCGTATTCCGATCTAATATTTCCGACGTTGGAAATTACTGGGTCTGGGTCGGCGGGGGTTCTTGTCCGATCTATTGCTGTTGCTACCCATCTCTGCTACTGACTTGTAACCTCGCAGGGGCTTGGGATCGCTTCCAATGTGTTTCGCCCAGACCATCGTTGCCTAAAGAACGATTAACATGTTTATAGTTTCTACTCCCGCTTCATCGCGCATTATCTTTGCCTGTTTTAAGACATTCAGATGCAAGCAGCTAGCTACCAGGGCTGTTTTGAACTGTGAAAAAGATTCTTTCCTATCTGGTTCTAGCCCTGTTTCTCCAAGTAGATCGAGAACCTCGCTTGCGCGGATGACATTCCCGCCCACATTTGCCATGCAATTATTTACCTCATTTGCACAATGAATACCACATAAACCACTGCAACCTCCCGACCCCCCGCTCTCTACGGTACAGTTGCAATATTGTCGGCAGTCGCTCATCGAACCCCCTCTGTGCCGTGTTTCGTCTCGATTTAGTTCACTGCTGCACTAATGCCCTTTAAAAACTGCGTAGCATACCAATCCTCTGGTCGCTTTTCACGACACGCGCGCTGCTTGCTCCTCTGGGCAACTTGGTCGCCAGAGCCGGAGGTCATCCACCCTTCAACCTAGTTCCGCCCAATATCCCAGACCCCCGTTGATCCTCATCAGCGACCCTTTATCGTAATATTCTGATCGATAAACGACATCGGAGCCCGCTCGCACGGAAGGAATAAATTGGTTTTGGTTTGGGAGACGACAAAGGAAAGGAAGGGGAACAAAAGACTACATGCTACATGCGATAATAGAGACGAAAAACTTCGGGCCACATCTCTCTTCCCCCTATGCCATACACATGGATAACCCTCGGAGGAGCTAGAATAAAAAAATAAAGTAAAAGGTTACAACTGACGTACAATGTGGTATTCATCGTCAGGGACCTTGGACCTTGCCTCCGAGCATTGAACCGCTTGAAATAACCTCACCTCGGTGGAAGAATACTTTGCAGGGCAGCCCTTGGGTCAAGAGCGGGTAAGTTCTTCCAATAAAACAAACAATTAAAAAAAAAAATCATCCAAAAGTGCCACCACGAGACGATTACCTCGTTCGTCCTGGCGCATAAGTCATCGTGGGTTCCTGTTGACTGGGGTTCCCTACATCAACCCCATGTCACCGTGATGGGGCTTTCCTCAGATCTCGCCGGGCCAGCCGCAGTTCGGGGTCAAGGTTTAAGATCGATCTGACCAATCTTGATGGCGAGGTTCTAGGTTTGGCCGCCACAGAAAACTTGCTGCTTGCGAGAAAACAAAGCAAGTGTTATGCCGGCGGAGAAGTACAAAATGAACTGATTGTGCATGTGCAGTCCAAAGCAAACTGGGGACTTCCCCGAAGATTTCGTTGCCAGTTTAACACACACCCCAATACAGATCTCCGTACTAGTAGAAAGAAGCACTACGTCGTACTTCGTGGGTCATGCACGAGAATACCACCTTTCGTTTGTGGCGAGGTAATTGATGCGTTATCCTTCTTTGCACGTTGAAGGAGTTATTGTTTATTTGTTTGCATTTTCTATTTTTTTTTTTCTTTTTTGACTTTTCAAACCCAAAAAGGGAAACATCTGCGAGGCAGGCCCGAGCCTATTCGCCGTTCCCCAGCATCCTTTGTTGTACAAAGCACATATAGAACTACTAGATACGCGCCGCACAAAAGGCCGTCCACCTCTTCACCGATGTAACACGGGCAAGCTTGGACAACGAGACACCGCCTGTTTGTGAGGTGGAATGGTGGAGACCTTTGTGCTTCGTCCATCAAGCTGCATGCGCTATCAGTTGGCCGCCAGAGGGTTGCTATAATAATCACGAGTGAAAATTAGGCTCCGGCGAAACAACAAAAGTCTTTTCCGAGACAGCATCGCCGAAGGACAAGATCACGGCACACAAGGCAATGGGGAGGCATAAATGTCATAGTTCTCTTGGCTTCATGTACGTGGTATGTCCTCCATTTTCTCCCCTGGTAACCACCTCCTTTCTACTTTTAGCTTATGTTTCATGCGAATGTTTACCTTGAAAGCAGAGGCAATTCCAGGCTCTGGGTTGATTTATGCCTACTGTATAATACGTAGCCCTTGGCTTATTACGCATGCCCTTTTTTTTTGTGGTTGTTGTTGTTATTTACGGGTTTAGTTTTTGCGAGCTAAATGCAATGGCACAAGTGACAGCTGAGACTCCAGATGTTGGTGTAAGGCTTTTTGGTTCCAGGAGATCTGGTGCCTGATCGGCCGATATTAGCGGGCACATCGCATCGACAGCCTAACACGATCCGTCCAGCCACGCCGCCTCTTCCGCCTATTTTATCGTAGATTTACTAGATGCAGGGCACACATAAAAAGACGAGCCCTGATGATCAACTCGCTAGCGCTCAGATTGTTTACTTTGACAAATAATCGTCTGGAAATCGATTCCAAATATTTTTCTCAGCTTGCAATTTTTTATTTTAGAACTAGTTCTTTCTTAACCCCCCAAGCGTATTCTCTAGTCCGAAACTAACAGACGACAGAAAACGAGTCCACATAAATACGTGTACAGCTCCTTACTGCAGTCGCGACTGGTGCTCATGGAGCCCGAAGCCGTATCGATGTGCCAGGGGGTTCCTGTGGGGAACAGCCCCTCCACTGGCAGTGAGTGGCCTTCACCGCCGCATGCAGGTGGGCAAGATGAACGATGAGCAAATCAAAGCGGGGTTCGACCGCCACATGCCGCGCTAGGAAGAGAGTATCCGAATGCCGTTTTAGTGGGGCCAAGCGCTCAAGGGTGTCAACTTTTTTTCTTCTTCTTTTTTTTTTTTTTTTTTTTGCGATTAATCTGTGATCTCTCGTATGAGTTTCGAGAAACGTGGTGGGACGGTGTCAGGTCAGGGACCTTTTGCACTGTATTTTCTCGATCAACCTCCACTTATCCAACAAGAGAGAGAACCAAGCCCACCCACCATCAACCCGCAGACAATCGCCGTAATCAATCTGAAGCTATCCGAGATGCGATGCGCAATAAGCTGTTTGCTTGTTGCCACACGTCCCCGCCGTTTTCCTTTGGTCTTTTTCTTTTTCTCTGGACCGTTAAAAAAATTTGCCAACTGATATATTATCTTGAATCATCGACAATCTGCAAGTCTTTTTGTTTTTGTTATTTTTTTTTTTTTTTTTAGCCTGCAAACTGCATGTGTCGATCACAACGGCTGACGCGGAAGGAATTGATGATCATTGCCTCCCGACGCAACGCTGCTACGCCGGCCACCCCTTTCGGTACATGGGCCGAACGAACAAAGTGGAAGACCCATCAACTGTCAAGTCGACACAAGAAGCCCCTTGTCCCTTTCTTTGGTAACATGTGGGGGGACTGACGCTATTCCCTTAATCGCCTCCCCAATTTTCTTTCATAATTTGAACCTTGGAGCGAGATCACATCGTTATGCACCACTAACATGTAGCGCTCTCATAGGGTCCCAGTCAGTGAGTGCACGCACCCAGATTTCAATGGAGCCGTTCGCTAATTGGTGCCCTGAAACCTCTCTTCATCCAGAAGCTATTAGTCTAGAGAGACAGTTGAGATTGAAATCAAAAGTCTCAGACCTGCCCCAGCAAGCCACTTCACTAAAAACACAAACAAAAAACTTGCAGGCAGACCGGTTTACGTGCAGGATATGCGAGATTGATGGTCAAGACCGGTGGGAACAACAACCATATTATCTATCTGGTTGCTTCCGCGCAGGGCTGCCATGGCATCACCGACGCAATGTATTTATCCATCTGCAGCGTGATAGTCACCTACCTACCTGACCTAGACGTGTCAACCAGTAACGTGTCATATTGCAAGAAGCAAAAGAACCAGGTCGTCCTGCAACCCTTCGGAACTGTCATGAGCTGTCAAGTCGTGGATCATTGGCTTAGCCTCCTGCACCTTGGTAGGTGATTTCTGGTTCCTCGCTTCTAATGCCCTTGCACGGACTTGATGGGCAGCAGGACCGTCCTCGATGTTGCATCGGACCAGACTTTGACTCTACCTGTCAAATTGATGAACCATCTACGCAACAATCGAGGAACCTGCTTCCTGCATTTACAGGGTAGGGTGTCAGTATACTACTGTACATGAGAATAGGCCAGATCACAGCGTGGGCGGGTGCCATCTCTTTCAAAAAGCTTGCCAGGTCCAATCAAGACGGAGCTGTATCTGAACCAGATACGGACCATACTCGGCCAAACGTGAAGTGAATTTCGGGTGCATACACGCCCCCTCTTTCCTTGATCAATTTGACTGATCACTTCCTCTACCGGGGAAGAGTTATCCGTGTGTCCGCTGGGGCTGGGCATAATAACACTCGTCTAATAAGCCTGCTGCTTGACATAGTGCATCTTCCCCGCCCGGATCTAAATTGATTGCTGCTTTTTGCCGGAGATTTCGATATCTTGACAGTTTTGACAGTTTTGACAGGTCCTCAGAAGGGGGTGCTGCACTCACTGCGCAGATGCAGCCGGCCCTCGTATTGCCTAGATGATATTGGAACAGGAAGAATGTATGTCCAAGGATGTGACTGGTGACAATACCCCCCCTTTCTGTGGCTAGCCGTATGCAAGCCCGCGGCACACGCCACACGCACGCACAAGATCACAAACCAAAGGCTTGCTTTTTGGCGGAGAGCTTACACCGACTTGACCACCCCTGGCTCCCACTCTCAAATATCCCTACTCGGCCGTTTTCTCGGGTCGATACATCGAGATTCCAGCGGCAGCATTACCTCAACGATACTTTTTAGGTTTTTGCAGAAAGGAGGGGGAAGACAAAGATCATTTGTTCACTCAGTTGAATCCATGGAACGGATCTTTGCCGTGCCGTCTCCTGCAAGGCGGCGAGATCGTACAGGCAGTTCATTCCAACAAAGAATCCTGGCCAAACTATAGATCGCTATCACCGGTTTGACACAGCCGAAGAGGTGACCGAGGCCGAGTATTAGCTCTTTACCAGCAGGTTCTGTTTGTGGTTCTGGAACTGATCTATCTAACAGGTTAGTTCGTCCGTCTTGCGTACCAGAGGGGTCTTTTCGGTGCTGCATCCAGACACAACCACCGCCCCGCCTGTGAGTGATCGATCCGGATTTTCTCCTGCAGGCTAGTGCGAGATTAGGCAGGTCAACACTCGACTGTAGGCCTCACCCTGTCACTTCACACTCGGTACCCGATTGTATAGTCCCTTATCCACTGTTTTGTTGTCGACCAACATGCGCATTGCATCCCAACCAAACCACATCCCACATTCTAAAGACGAAAGCTCCGTGGCATCTTTGTTTGATCAGATGGCATGATCCTTCCATACGCTTTCTTGATCGGTCGTGAAGTCCACTTTGACGTTTGGAACAAGGACAGTCTTGTTAACATCACTGACTGTTATGCCCACCGGTGTCAGTGGGCACTGCTAATCACTCGGAGATTTCCTGGACCCCCTGATGCGAACGTATCTTTCGTCCACTCAGACTTTTTGCTCATGCGGATACGCCCGTTGAAATTTCTACCTCGGCTGAACATTTCCCCCCTACGTGCCTCATGCATCCTTCTGGTCTAATGACGAGGAAGGTTGAGAAAGGGGCAAAATTTTCTGTTCAAATCCTTGATAGCTGTCGTGTCCGCAATACTACCGTCATTATCTGGATAAAACAAAGCAGATACGCGCTACCACAAGGGTAGGTATGGGAACCAGGAGCGCAAGTGTCCTTATGGTTCTTTATCTGCCAGTCAGCACCTAGACATGTACTATTTTGGACACAAAATTCGTATCCTCTCTGTATTTTTAAACTTCTCGTCTAACAAACCAGTTTTTGACTTTGTTGAAGGTGGAGACGCTACCTCGAGCCGAGCTGTCAGATAGACACCCTGGTCACACACCTACAGTAGTAAGTACAGTTAGTTTTTCCTGCACCATAATCGACAGCGATGGTGATTCGTGTCCCGCGTGAGACCCTCATCCTGCTCTTTGGTTGGGGTCACAAGAAAAGATGACCTTCAGTGCCCTGAGAACCTGAGTAATTTTGACTGGGGCAGGCAGGCTTTACATGTTTCCCCAACAAGTTGAGCCTGGCATTCCAACAGAGCGGTACCAGGCTCCAGTCATTGCTCATTTGGTTTCTTTCCCTCTTTCTGTCTCTCTCTTTCGTCCCCCCTATCTCCCCCGTTGTTATTGTCTGTTCACTGAATCTTTACCCGCCCTGAAGCCAGGCGGAGACTGCCAACCCTCCAACCAGATATTCCCACATCAACCTGCAGAGGGGGGTGTGGCGTTGCGTTTCTGGTACTATAGCCATCATCGCCATAGTCACTGTGTTGCGCTCGGCAAAGATTTAGAGCCCCTGTACCTAAAACTCAACGAGCCGGTGATGGTTTCTGTTTCGGTCGGGTCTTTGGGCTAGTGGGAAACAAAATCTAAGAAGATGCCCAGTAAGTGTGGATCGTGCCTGTACCCGTCTGGCAGGTTTTCCGTGCCTCTAGGCTTAAGGAGGGAGGTTTTCTTCTCTCTTTTTTGTTGTTGTTCTTTTTCTCTGCTCTCCGTCCCTTGTCTACAGTATACAGTACTTTTCTTGATTGTTCCAGGCAATCGTGCACCTCTGGGTCAAATACTTGAGCTACTACGAGAATGGTATCGGTGAGGGAACGCTACTTTCCACACACCCGATAATGTCCAGCTTTTTGAGACGCCAGAAATCCTACAGCAGAGACAGGAGACACAAAAAAAAAAAAAAAAAAAAAAAAAAAAAAAAAAAAAAAAAAACAGTACCAAGTGGCTGGGCCAGTCTCGTACGAGATGTGCCCTGCTCAGTGAGCTTGTTCAAGTCATGTCCAATAGGACTAGGGAGAACTGTGCGCGTGCACCTACAGGGTAGGCCGCAAGCGAGATTCTGGGTGTCGATCTGGGGTGGCACACCATTCTGCACTGGGCAGGTTTTCCTTGGCTTGTCGAGCCGATGTGAACAATTTTACCCTTGTTGTTGGTTGGTTTGGTCCACCCTAGCCAGATCAAAGAGCAAGGGGTTGAAGTAAATAAAAAAAAAAAAGTCTGGTTCACGTCAGATGTCATGAGCGGGTCCGTTCTCATTGGCATGTTCTTGTGTTTGAGGGTTTTTTTCTTTTGTTGTTTATGTATTTGATTTGACAGAAAGCAGGGGATGGACTTTTCGATTTCGCTTCTAGCGCGCTGTCTTTCAGGTTAAGACTAGTAAGCGAGAAAGATTGGGCCGACCGAACGCCGGATGGTTCATGATCACACGCGAGAAACAAGCCTTGGCAGTTCAGCGTCTTTGAATCGTTACATCCCTTATTCGTCAACTCTTACCCCTGAAACTTTTTTTTTTCCTTATTCTCTTGTAGTTCTCGAAGGAAAAACTGGAGATGGGCCACCACGGAGATCCGGACTCGGCTCCTTATCCTTTCGGGACGTGGCCGGGCCGGCTGTGGCGCAATCATCCCACCCGGAAAGCGGCTACTCAGGTGGGGATGAAAAGAGTTTTGGCAGGAAGTACGCACGTCCTCAGGGGGGGCTCAGACTCAAAGGCATGAAGTTGAACGGAGAATAAAGTAAAGACTCCGACACCCGGTATGTCGATCACGGAGGTCCTGCGCCACGGTTCCCTAAGTGGTAAAGGCTTTTGTTTTAGCATCTTGGAATGGAGCGGTTTTTTTTCGTATCTGTTGTTCAATACGTATGGTAACTCTTTGTGGTTCACATAATAGGATATCTACCTAATTACCTACCTAAACCAAGTAAGTGGACAGAGGTGGTATCGCGCTTGGACAGAGGATAGTTAATGATCTCATACCTCCCAAGTTAGGAGATCATGTCCGCGGCTGGGTATATACATAACTATAGCAATTCTTTGAAACTTGGGTCTAGTCTAAACTATTCTAGTTCTAGAACTACATCACAACCTATTGCCTTGTTGTGGGGTTTCTTTTTAGGCAACGCATTGCACAAGAGCCAGTTCTTCAAAGTCTGTGCGACTCAATCACAATCGCCACGAAGGCCCTACCAAGCATAGTTGCTGTTTAGGGAGATATTCCAGGTGGTTGTGGTATAGCCCGCGCCCCTCTACTCCACAATCTCGGTGAGAGCCATGTGCTAGGGTGATGCCTGTGTTTTTGTCGGGTGCTATAGCATTGTGGTTTGTATCAAGTGGGTTGCAAAACAGCAAGGACCGCAAACGACACCAGCATGTGAAAATACGACAAAGCGATATGTTGGCTTTAAAAACATATCTATGGGCTAAAACAAATCGAGGCAGTATTTTGCAATTTGAAATGTCAAAAATATCTCAAGATTTGAATAAATTGCGCAGGGTTGAAGTTGGAAAGTTTAAGCACGTTTCCGGGCCTTTGGTTAATGCTAATAATGCCTCTTAACATTTTGCGGTCCCTATTATTGGCAACCCACTTTCAAGGTTGGTATTTTCTAGAGCACCGAGAAAAATCCCCCCCCTCAAAAAAAAAAAAAAAAAAAACAATAACAAACAGCTTCGCAAACTCACATATGAATAAAGCCACTGATGGCAAGTTTCTTCGCGAGTGGGTTGGGTGATCAGACCTAAACATTTTCCTTTTCCCTTTTTCTAACCCTCTTTTTTCTTACCCCTTCCCGCTTGTTTCCGCTTCGCTTCCCGCTCCACTACCCTTTTTTTGTTTTGTCCCTAAGCGGTAATAGCTACAAAACTAAGTGAAATATACAAACACTACCTGAGACAATGGCGCAGAAAACCCAGGAAGAATGGAGCTCGGAGGAATAATTAGACGATGGAACAACGATAAGGATATAAACCTACCACATCGATGCTACTTGGATGGTTTAGGCAGTGAAAAGGAAACTTATTTGGTCGGCAATCTGCGAAAAAAAACGTTGCCCCGAGCGATATAAGCCTCTAAAACTGACAGGGACAAAAAATTCCGCTTTACAATCACCCTTTGACTTTTTTTCCCCCTCCGCCCTTGAACCTGACCGGTTCGGGCAAAGAAAAGGGCTGGGGCCGGATGCTACGGGCTTGGTCTCCGAAATGGGGTTAGGTATCTTCTTTTTTTGTTCTTTTTTCTGTTCTTATTTTCCTTTGCGATGCCAGCTCGCATATAGCCCTCAGACGTGTCATGGGTGGCCTGTTTGGGGGGGGGGGGCGTAGTCTAATAAGGTTGACAGCATTGACGGGGGTTGCCTCTGCTTTGTTTTTCTTGTTTTTTTTTTTTTTTTTTTTTTTTTTTTTTTTTTTTTTTTTTTTTTTTTTTTTTTTTTTTTTTTGCTTCAACCTTTTGATTATTTACAGTATACTGTTCTGTCGTGTTCTCGGGCAAGCTGCTGTATGTGGAGACTGAGCAAAACTGTCTAAAGATATATTCGAGACTACAGTCCGAAGTAGTACTACTATATGTCGGCGTCACCGATCCATATTTATCACGGCTCGACATCAACATGGTGAAGGGATCATGGAGATGACGAGGGCCCATCATGACATTCCTAAGCATGGATGGGCGTCTTTACGTAGCAAGTACACAAGGTGTGCTCTTTCATCCGAACTCTTTGGGAGGCACTTGTTTCAAGAGAACTGGAAGTGGGTAGACAACTAATGACTCTCTTAATGTGGCTGGGGCTCGCGTCATGGTCTCGACATCTGGTTTAGGTAAGTTGAGAAGTCGAGAACTCTCATCGATGTATCCAAGTCTTGTTGCCAACCCGCAACATCCCCAACCGGTCAGTCATATAGCCGGTGGGGGGGAATTTCCACACGTACCAAGCTCGCTGGGATTGTGGCTATGAGAAATAGAGAGAAAAAAAAAAAGGGGGGGGGGGGAGAGGTTCAAGATGGGGGTAGGTCAAAGAGAAACAAACAAACACGCCTCTTTTCTTTTTTTTTTTCTTCTTCTTTTTTGTGTTCCTTTTGTCATGTGTCAAACCGGGCCACCGAGCAGCGGAGACATCGAGTAGAACCGGTGTGTCAAGTTTTTCTCGCTGAACCATGGGTCGGGCGCTTTTAGACTTCTTGTCTTCATTCCCACTACCCTTCTTTTGGCGATGATAATGCAACAAAGGAAGAGTTGCGACTGGCTCGTCAGAAAAAAAGAGAACCCGCTCGGGCAGAGAGGCATGAAAAAGTTTATCTGTCGATATTTGGAAGCTATCGGCACTCAGGTCTTCTAGAACTAGATCTATCTCGGGAAGAAGTTCTAACTCGATCCAGGGGAAGCATTGAAGGAGGGGGAAAAAAGTTTTCCTATCGGGGAGCATCGGAGATTGCCAGCATACCTTTTCGGTTAGCCAGGGGACGTACCGGTGTTTGTCCCGTGCAACCGGTCAAAGACAGGACGGACAAAGGAGGTGGTCCAAAGTTGCTTCGTATTGTGTTTTGTCAATGCTTGTGTACGAAGAGTCTCCGGTATCTTGGTCAAGGTTTACTCCCTAGTTCTGACCGATAAACTCCACAGACAATTTACGACTCGCTATATGGCACAATTAGAAGAAAAAGCTCGAGTCGACAATGCAAAAGACAGTGTACAGTGAAGAGGGGTGCGTGATATACGGTGTGTTTTTGCTGTTAAAGCACTCGGCTTAGTAGCTTGCTCTAGATGTTTTTGTTTGTTCATCAAGTCCTTAGTCAGGGGCATCTTAGCGGGAGGCAGTCATGGCAGCTGTGGCAGACTCGGCAACTTTGTGGCAAGTGTGGATGAGTCGAAAAGAAACCGGAGCTATGGAAGTCTATCTTGTATGTCCCCGGTACCTCAAGCTACTCACCGTAGACCTTGGTTCTGTAAATGCTCTCTAGTTGTTCTGTCCTGAGTCCTCAAAGTGTCCACATTCTCTTTGAGTATGCGAGACTGATAATTAATGACAAGCAACCAATAGAGCCAAAGATTTTATATGTATCCTCGACAGAAGCACCTGATCAGGGAAGAATAAAGGGAATGAATGAGATATGCTGTCTTTCCATGGGGAATATCGGTTGGCATATCTTTCCGTCCCCAGCAATATAATAGACCTCTTAACAGTCGGGTTGGTTCATCATTCCAAGCCCTAGAGTTTCGCCGCACGAACAATATAGTAGTACATCAACAGGCTAAAGAATAGTGGAATACACACAGAATCGCCTCCTTGAATTCACTCGATATCCGGCATAGCATCATCGTTGTCATCCTCGCGATCCTCATCAGACCCATCCAAGTCCATGTTGGAATCACCATCCCACGCCTGAGCAATGAGCTCCTCGTCCTCCTCGGCCGCAACCACAGCTTGCTGCTGCTCCGACGTCAGAGTCTCAAAGACAGCCCGCATAGCATGGTGCGGCCTCCAATCGCCCTCTTCCAGCGGCACACTTCCCGCCAGCGTATCGAGCCCACCCGGCGGCGGCATGGGTCCCCGAATCCCTCGGCTACCGCCATCGTCGTCGTCGCTCATGTAGAGCTCCTCCACGGTCGGGACCAGATTCCGCCCCGTCTCAAAGTCGATACAACCCCACGCCATCATGGGCACCAGCAGCTTCTCAACACCGAGCCGCCTCCTCACACACTCGGCCGCGACGAGCTCGTCGGGCTGGACGAGCGGCGCCCCACCACGGCCCCAGCCCTCGCACCGCGTGACCCCTAACAGCTCCATAGGCACGCCAGCAATGGGCAGGCCGCGCTCGCGCTGCTCCGCCGTGACGGCGCCCTCGTCGAAAAGCAGCTGCAGTCGCAAGAGGTCTAGAAGATCGGCAACGAAGCGCCTGCGGCGGAGCAACTGCCAGAGCACACGCACGCCACCCGGCTGGCCGAGCATCAGGCGGCGGAGGTCCGGAGTGCCGGGACCCTGGACGGCGTCATTGAACATGAGGTCGAGCTTCAGGAAGAACAATTGGGCGTTGATAAGGTCCTCGTCGGTCCAGGCCCGGGCGAGGCCGTGCCGGCCGCGGCTCGTGGGGCAGTCGGCCACGGTCCAGAGCTTGCGGATGGTGGAGCGCGTCGAGGGCGGCACGCGGTGGCCCTTGCGGGCGAGGCAGGCCACGACGTCGCGGGCCTGGCGCTCGCGGACGAACAGCATGTTGATCCAGGCCATGCCGAGGCAGAGCTTGGAGCCTGGGCTGAGCTGCAGTGGCGCGTGGCCGGCGGAGCTGGCCCGGCTGAGGACCATGCGGCTCCAAGGAGTCGGGTTGTCGATGTCGATGCCCCGGCGGAAGTCTGGCTGGGTGTAGTCGATAGAGATGTAGCCGCAGGGATTGCGGATTAGAAAGTCGCGGTACAGCTCCCAGGGGTAGGCCCGGGCGGCAGTGGGGTCCAAGTGGCAGGCCAGGATGCGGCAGAAGTAATGCTCGTTGGCGTCCCAGTTGGCGTGGAAGACGCGGCTGATGGAGTAGATGGTCAGGATATCGCGTGGGTGGAGGTACTTGATGAACTCGATTGCGAGCACTGAGTAGGAAGCGAGAGAACTGATGAGATCGAAGCCGTTAGAGGGCTGGTGTCTAAGTATATTCCTCCGGAACCCTGGCTGTGATCGCCGTTGAGGTTGGGACAAGGCTTGGAAAGAGGTCGTGCTGAAACCGAGCGAGAGGTCCGCCTGGGCTGAGTCGACTGTTGACTGCGAGGATGTACAGGCTGCATAGTATCTAGTGTTGACTAGCAGCTCCGAGCTGGCTATCCGGCGGCGTTTGTACAAAGCTGCAGCATCAAGTGCCTTTTCCGACCGGATGAGTTGCTGTAACTCAGAGGCCAGCGTCATCTCGCCACCGTCAGGTATCACCGGAATGGGAGGCATCGCAGGTGGTATCTGACTGCTACCCTGAGCATCTGCTTGTAAATATGGCTTTGCCGTCCTTGTTGGTGTCGAACCAGTGAATGGGTTTTGGTCATTGTCAGATAATCGGGACCTTGTCTGTGTCCTAAAGTGGCCCGGCAGCGGATCGTCTGGTGACGGTTGGTCGAGCTTGGCGCGGATAACAGCCAGCATGTAACTGAAAGGGTCATCTTCTCCTGATGATTCTTCGTTATTTTTATCAACCGTCTCAAGTTGCTCGATAATGTTGCCGTCTCCAATCAGAGTGCCTGGATTCGGTTGTTGACGTTCGGCGACATGATCGCTGTCGATGCTATCCATGATGGGCGGCAGTGGCTCGTCTGTTCCATGTTAATTCTACCCAGTGTTGCGAGCAACGGAATGGGATTGAGGTGGCCAAGTTTGATGAGAGTTCTGATAAATTTGTGCCGTTGAAAGATTGAAAGGTTGCAGCCAAAACTGTCATTTATAGGTCGGAATCACCAAGTGGTAAACCCGGACTGAGTGGAAAGTGAGGGATAGGTCAAGCGCATGTTAACGTACTGGAGGCACACTCATGCTTTCGTGCCCAAAAAAAAACATGATAGACTCCTAACACCATAGCTTGGCCTATTATCACACGCAAGTGAGTACAGCAACTTGGCGTAGCTGGCCCCGGATATCTTCTAAATTGATGCGCCATATAGTGAGAGCCTCGAATGAAACATAACCCTTCAATGCCACTTTCACTGGTATTACTACTGATGTCCTCCATACGTTCATCTCCATCAACCCGCGCAATCAAACTTCAAAGTCTTTTCCGCATTTCTTTCCATTGTACCAGACGAGGAGAACAAATCTCGCCGCGTTGGGAACGGGAAGAATCAATGCACCTGATTCATTTCACTTTACAAAAGTGAACTCCAGTCGTTTCGATCAATGACCCGATTTCGGAGCTGGACCGTCCTCTAGGGGCCCAGCTCGTCCACCGGCAGGTCGGCGTCGTCGCGCTTAACGATCGACTCGGCAACCTTCCAGACTTGAAGCAGGTTGTCCTCTGCCGCGCTGCAGACCATCCAAGGCTCGTTGGGGTTCCAGCTGAAGTCAGCCAGATGGTTGGTATGACCTCCATGCATGAAGAGCCTGGTCGATTATCTCAGTGTTAGCCAAAAAATCCTTCCTGTCAGTCCAGATGGGGTGGGGAACTCACAGTTCTGGCGGTCCGTCCTCGGCATCGTCTGGTTGTTGCTCTTCGCCGACACGGCTCAAGTCCCAGAACAGGATCCGCCTGTCGTAGCTGCCACTGGCAAGAATGCCAGCCTCGTGTGGATGCCAGAACACCGAAGTAACGGCATCCCGGTGACCCTCCAGAGTGTGGATTTTGTCTTTGACATTGCGAAGATCCCACAGGCCGATCGTCTTGTCGGCTGAGGCGGTTGCGACCAAGAATTCTGACGCGGGGCAAAAGTCCAATGCGTTGATGGCGTCCGAGTGGCCATTCTTGGCGACCAATGCCGCCTTGTCAGTCGATTCCTGCCTCGTGTCGAGAATCTGGAGAGTCAAGTCGTCCGAGACGGTACCGATGAAGTGCTTGACCAATGGATGATATTGCACGTCATTGACAACTTGGCTGTGGTGTGTATACTTCCTCTTGGGCTTGAGGATACGGCTGTTGGGCTGAACGTCCTTGAGATCCCACAGAAGCACCGTCTGGTCGCTGCTGCCAGTAACAAGGCAGCCTTCATCATGAGGGCTCCAATTGAGTCCGTAACCTTCGGCTTTGTGGCCAATAAGTTCATACTGGGGATTAGGAGTGCCCGAGGGCTGCAAGCTGTGCTTAGTCCTGTCGAAGATGAGGATCTTGCCATCGACGCATGCCGTCGCAATAATGTCTGGGTTTTGAGGCTGGTAGCGAGCCTTGTTCACCTCGCCCGGGTGGTCGATCTTCTGGGTAATGTTCCACTTGATAGCGGCTGCCTCGCTTCCCTTGCTGCCGCCATAGCCACCAATCTCGCCACGGTCTTCGTCGTAGTCTGCTGGGTTTGGCTGGACTGCCTTGGGAATCTCAACCTCGGCAATCTGAAGGTACTCGTCGGTGGCTCCCGAAGTGTGTGTGCCGAGGAGGACACGGTGGATGCGATAGTTCTTGCCTTCGGGCTCCTTTACGTCAGGTAACCACTGCACGGTCAGAGTCGGCCATGCGAGGGCGGTGCTTTTGACGGTTCACAGGGTTAGCGCAAGTCTATAAATAGGGTCAAAAGGCAGCGGGGATCACTCGGGCTCACCTGAGGATCATATCATAGAGAAAAGGGCTATTCTTCTTCCATGTCTTGTACTCTGATATGCAAAGTCAGTAACAACAGCGCACAACTGAGAATGATATCAGCCAGCGAAGAATTGGCTTACCTTCGTTGATTATCCTCTGCTCCTGATCAAAGTCTTCCTCTACGTCCATTTCTATGTTGACTGGTCAGCGGGGTTTAAGCTGAAGAATTGAGAGAGAAATGGTTGAATAGCCACTGACCATCGACGTCCATGGCTGGAGGAGGTGCCATTTTGGTGATTGTGTATCAGTGATTGAAAAACAGCCGCGTGCAAGTTTTATTGATTCAGTGGCCAATCAAGTTCTTCTTTGGCAAAAAAGATGTCGTCAGAAAACCCCCAAAGTTTGCCGACTACAATTGCGATACTAGATAGACTACTTGGAGGTGAATTGGAGATGGATCGCTAGACCAAACACGCGCACCGCGGGTCCAAAGACGCGTTAACGAGGCGGTAAACGGTGGCAGAACTTATAGTTGCTTTGGCGGCGGGGTCTGTTTGGCGCTGAGGCTCAACTTTGAGCGCCAGGTACGTCAAGGATCTGGGTGGGATTACTTGAGACTGGATTGAGAATTTGATTTCATTTTGTACATGACTAATTACATTTAACCATAAGAAATACCAAGACAAAAAAAAAAAAAAAAAGAAAAAAGTCACAAATTTGGTACAGGTGCCGTACTGTTTTCCCCCAAGCGACATGCAAGCAAGAACCACGTCGATTTGTGGATGTTGACTGACAATGGATGATGTTGATCTGTGAACGACAATGCAATCAATCAATCCCCTTGCTCACCTCCGCGCTTGGTTCTCCAGAGTCAAAAGTGCCCCACCGATGACTGTCATTTAGCCCCACAACAGCTGCGATGCGCTGCCACCCGCTAGGCGCCCTTTTCACCGTCGCGCATTTGGGTTGCTTGCGACCACATCTTCATTCTTCCGCCTCAATCGTCTTTTGGCGCCAACGAGGGATCAGCAACTTTTGCCAAGTCTTTTGCTCAGATCTCTTTTCATTTTCAACTTACATCCTTTCGGGCTGTCGCGGTTGGATTGCTACTGTTTATTTTTCTTATTTCCCCGTTGCGTTTGGCTTGATCGCGCATTCTTTCTTTTGCGACGTCGGGTCTCTCTTTGCACTTGACGTTGCCTTTGAAGACCTATCTAGCCGACACCCTCCACGCAAGCTTCCGACAAGAGTACCGGAATCAGGGATCTCGCTTGGTTTCTTGCGCTTTTTCACTGTTCGAAAAGCATCAACCAGACTCCCGCCCATTCATTCCTCGCTATAACTGCCAAGATCTTCTGTCGCCTTCAACATGGGTGTTCCTAAGTTCTTCAGGTGGCTCTCTGAGCGCTACCCAGCCATCTCGCAGTTGATCGCGGAAAACCGCATTCCCGAGTTTGACTGTTTATACCTCGACATGAACGGCATCATCCACAACTGCACTCACAAGGACACTCATGATACGTCATTTCGCTTGAGCGAAGATGAGATGTTTATACGCATCTTCAACTACATAGAGCATCTTTTCGGCAAGATCAAACCCAAGCAGCTGTTCTTCATGGCAATAGATGGTGTGGCACCCCGCGCTAAGATGAACCAGCAGCGTGCTCGACGTTTCCGTACTGCGCTGGACGCCGAGGTGGCTCGCGACAAGGCTATTCGCGAAGGCCAGGAGCTCCCCAAGGAGGAGCCCTTCGATAGCAACTGCATCACGCCAGGAACAGAGTTCATGGCAAAGCTTTCTGAGCAACTCAAGTATTTTGTTAACAAGAAGGTGTCAGAGGACACCGAGTGGCAGGGCTGCGAGATTGTACTATCGGGGCATGAGGTTCCGGGAGAGGGAGAGCACAAGATCATGGAGTATATCCGCAACGCCAAGGCTCAGCCGGATTACAACCACAACGTCCGCCACTGTCTGTACGGTCTTGATGCCGATCTCATCATGTTGGGTCTGCTAAGTCACGACCCCCATTTCTGCCTCCTCCGTGAGGAGGTCACCTTTGGCAGGCAGTCCAAAAATCAGTCCAAGGAGCTCGAGCACCAGAACTTTTACCTGTTGCATTTATGCATTGTACGAGAGTATTTGGAGCTAGAGTTTCAGGATCTCAAGAAGGATGGTAAGATGACGTTTCCATTTGACATGGAGAGGGTCATTGATGATTTCATCCTCATGGCATTTTTCGTCGGAAACGATTTCCTTCCTAATCTGCCGCATTTGCACATTAACGAGGGCGCTTTGGCGCTGATGTTCCGCCTCTACAAGGAGATATTGCCCAAGTGCGACGGCTACATCAACGAGGGCGGCAAGGTCAACCTACAAAGACTGGGTCTGCTCCTGGAAGGCCTTGGTGAAGCCGAGCGCAGGTTCTTTGAAGTAGACATGCAGAATGAGCAGTGGTTCAGGTCCAAGCAACAGATGGAGAACTCTGAAAGCGCTCCGGTCAAGTCGCGGCCCAAGGGTCAACTTCAAGTCACCACGTCGCAGAAGAATCTCTGGAAGCACAAGATCAAGCCTTTCATCACCAAGCGATCACAGACACCGCTCAACCTAGGAACAGGCCTCAACGCTGCAGACCGCAAGTTTGCACAGGAGATTGCCGATAGCTTCCGCCTTAGTTATGAGACTCTGGCTGATGACGAAGGAAATAGGGCTATCGTACTCTCCTTCCCGAAGCTACCCGCCGCGTCTGGAAATGATGACGACGATGATGGTTTCGAGGAGGAGGGTGACGCAGCCGCCCACCGTGAGATGCTAAAGTACGATCGCGCCGCTGTCGTAGATACATCTCCCGAGGAGGCAAAAGCTGTCATGGAGGTTCTCTATCAGCAAAAGTTCCAGGAATGGAAGGACAAGTATTACTCTGAAAAGTTCGAATGGACGCCTGAAACCAAAGAAGAGGGACTGCGAGAACTAGCAGAGAACTACGTCCAGGGCCTTCAGTGGGTTTTGTATTACTACTACCGCGGTATTCGATCGTGGCCGTGGTTCTACAAGTTCCACTACTCACCCATGATTTCGGACGTCATGAAGGGTTTGAATGCCGACATGAACTTCACGCTCGGCCAGCCCTTCAAACCATATGAACAACTGATGGGTGTCCTTCCAGACCGAAGTAAGAAGATTGTTCCCACCGTATATTGGGAGCTCATGACGGACCCCAACTCGCCCATCATCGACTTTTACCCCCGTGATTTTGAGTTGGACATGAATGGAAAGAAACAGGAATGGGAGGCCGTGGTGAAGATTCCTTTCATTGACGAGAAGCGACTCTTGGACGGAATGGCCACAAAGAACCACCTCTTGTCTGACGTGGAGAAATCGCGCAACGGCTTCGGCGTGGCTCTCAAATTCACTCACGACCCGAACTTGGACTTTCAGTACCCATCATCACTACCCGGTATCTTCCCCGACATTCCGCATTGTCGCTGTGTTATGAACATCTTTGAGCTTCCTCCCACTGAGGGTCTGGAGTACCTTCACGGACTTACGGATGGCGCTCTGCTGAACGTATCTGCACTGGCTGGATTCCCTAGTCTGGCTACACTGCCCTATACTGCCGCATTGGGCTTCCATGGTGTCAACGTATTTCAACAGGAGAGTCGGAATGAGAGTATGGTCGTTACGCTCTCCGACACCGAGATGAAGACAAAGTCCTCATCGGCTGTCATGAAGCTTGGGCAGCGCTGCCATGTTGGCTATCCCTTCTTGACAGAGGCCAAGGTTGTCCGTGTTTCCGATGAACTCTTCAACTACACGCTGGATGCAAACGGAAAGGTTGTACAGACGCCTCATCAGCATAAGGAAATGGAGCAGTTCCACAGCAAGTCCCGACGCATCGAAGAGTTTTACAGCAAGCGACTAGGCATCCTCATTGGTGATGTCGAATCTATGGTGCATGTGGAAATGCTTAAGGGCTTGATAAAAACCGAGGAAGGTGCCACTATCAAGGAGTACGGCGAAGTTCCCGGAATGGAGACAGACTACGCACCACAGGTCATCGTCGACGAGGTGGTCAACGAAGATGAGCGATTCATCGAGCGAGCCGCTTTACCGATCGAGGAGGAATTCCCACTTGGCTGCCACGCATTTTTCCTAGGTGACTACGCTTACGGACGACCATTGGAGGTCGTCGGACACAAGGGTAACAAGGTCGATGTCCGGGTTTCAGTCCTCAAGAAGCCCGAGCCCGACTTTGCCAAGAACATTATCTTCCAGGCGGAACGTAATAACAGATACGTGCCGTCGTATGCCGTTGCCAAGAGCCTCGACCTTCATCCCCTCGCTTTAAGCAGGATAACAGCATCATTCTTTGTTTACACAATGAAGGGCAGCTTGAAGGTCAATTTGGGTCTCAACCTCAAGTTTGAGAGCAAGAAGCAAAAGGTGCTCGGTTACTCGAGAAAGTCGGGTTCCGGCTGGGAGTTTAGCCCGGCTACAATAGGCCTGCTTGCGCAGTATATGCAGAATTTCCCGGATCTCTTCGCTGGGCTCAAGCGACTACCGAGCGGGAATGAGATCAAGGACACAGACATCTGGCCGGACGAGAAAATGGCCCAGGCACGTGTGAAGGAGATTGGGGCCTGGCTCAAGACGATTGAGACGAGCAAGTTTGAGCGTGTCCCCCTCGATGCCGAGCAGCTTGACTCAGAAGTCGTCATGGCGTTGGCAGCGTCAACAGATCAACTAAATCTCGCTGCACCTGAGTTTGAAGCCAAGGGACTCAACGCGGTACCCCGCAGTGCGCTGCTCAAGCCCGAGGACGCCGAAGTACGATTGGGCAACCAGAACTTTGCCCTAGGTGACCGCGTCGTGTATGTGGCCGCTTCAGGCAAGGTACCCATCGCCGTCCGCGGCACCGTTATTGGCATTAGCCGCACGCCGACTGCCAAGCTTCTTGACATCGTTTTCGATATAACCTTCATGAGCGGTGGCAGCCTGGGAGAGCGGTGCCCACCGTTCCGCGGCCAGACGGTTGCCTCGTCCACCGTGCTAAACCTGACCAACAGGCAGGTCGTGACGGGAAGCAAGGCGACGCTTGCACGGAAGCCTCTAGCCCCATCCGTCACTACACTCTCTGGTGGCGTTAATGGCGCCAATGGATTCAAGCAGATGAGGGATTCGCCAACACCTCCCCCACTCAGGGGCACTTGGAGAGGTGCCTTGAACGGAAGCAGCGCTAACGGCGGCGGACGTGGCAGAGGAGCTGCGGGCGCTGGCTACAATGGGACTCAGGGCCCACGTAACGGCGGGCCCTTGCAGCATAGCTCATTAGTGTATAGGCCCGCACCAGGGGCGGATGGTCATGGACAACAGCAGCAGCGCGGAGGTCGTGGTGGTGGGCGCGGACGCGGTGGTCTTGGATATGACAACGCCGCAGGTCAGGCCAATGGCTCCTCCGCACACCCCAACGGTAGCGGCGCGGGCGCTTCGCCGATGCCGGCACAATCATACAACAACGTGCCGCCGCCTGCAAGCCTGGACGCACCGTCTGGCCGCGGTAGGGGTCGCGGCCGTGGGCGTGGGGCTCGTGGCGGGCCAAACATGGGTGGTCGTGGAGGCCAGCACGGACGTGGGCGCGGCGGCGGTGGTTCAGGCGCTCCCCGGGGCACCTCGTCTTAGATGGATGACGGGTCGTGGCTGTGATCTGGGACGGTGTGTAAGGGACGCACTTCTTGTCCATGATATATATTCAGTTCTTTCTGCGAAGTGGTATTTCTTTTATTTTTTTTCAGCTTGTCACATTTATGCCTAATACTCTGTCATATATTGTATAGACAGGGGAAGCGATTTGGACGTCTAGAGATAGAGGATCCGGTTCCGCAAGGGTGTACAATTCTTGTGACAGTTATGAATACAGTGGGCAGGTTTTTATGAATTACATCATGGATTGGGACAGCATTAGAGAGTTATCGGGGCAGGGGGGCTGTGTGTTTGCTACAGTGGGAGCATATGAGTGATGAATGGAGCGACTTGGCTTTTTATATAGAGTCACTCAGATTCATACTAGTTATGACGGATACATTCAACCCTGCTAGAAATCAAGTCATGCACCACACAATTGGTATATGTGGTCATTAGTTCGCCTTGGCCTTACAAGAAAAAACATGGGGCAAAATTATATATTTGCAACGAAAAGGTTCTATCCGCCTTGGCAAAAATGTACCAAAGATAATGTGATGGAAGAATATCGGAAGCTAAAAATGGAGCTTTATACTCGGTCCTGCATTTTCGTACAGGAAAAAAAAACTAAAAACTAAAACCCTTCGTGAACCCAGTTTTTTGTTTTTGTTTTTTCTATATTTTAATAACCGTTTCTGTTTTATGCCTTTTTGGCCTTTGAAGTCCCCTTGACCTTGATGGCGGGCAGCGGGAATGGCTCGCTGAGGCCCTTGTCCATGGCCTTCCACTTTGCAATGTCGCGGACTTGGTTCCAGGCGAGGACGCCGACCCAGGGCTGGACGTTGTAGTGCAGGCGCAGGCGAACCTCGGGCGTCTGGGCCAGCTTGCCGCTCGGGTGTGTGATTTGGTACTTGGGGCGTTGGTTCTTGAGCTTGAGGATTCCGCTGTTTTTGTTGTTGTGCAATGTTAGCAACTATATAATTGGGGGAGGGTTGCAGAGAGATTCAAGGTAGAAATAAAAAACACTAACCGGCTCGGATCAATCGTCTTGCCAGCGGCGCTCTTCTTCAGCTTCTTGAGCGTATGCGGGCCCAGGTTGGAGAGATGGTCGGAGCTCGGGCTGGTGATGATGCTATCCCAAATGACAGCCTGGTTGGCGGCCGTCACGTTGCTGCTGCTGCCGCTGCTACCACGATCATTCCACTCGGCCGTGACGTAGACAAAGAGCTGCTTGGTGTTCCAAGTAAAGAGGCTCGACAGGTCGGCCTCGAGGTCGAAGCGGATCGAGGCGTACTCCTCCTTCTTGCTGCTGTAGTAGTGCGGCCGGCCCTTGTTGACCGCGACGGTGGTGGGGCGGAGGGTCGGGGCGGTCGGCGTCCGCGCGGAGAAGAGATCGGAGACGGCTATCACGGCCGCGACCACAAAGGCCACCGTCGTGAAGAAGCCAAAGGTGTTTTGGAGCCGGACTAGTGTGGAGTGCATCGTGTGCGTATGGGCGCCGCCGGGGGAAGAAAACAAAGCCCGACCTAAGGGGCTGCGAAATGGACGGGATTTCTGGGCTTCTCTTTCGTTGTGGGTATTTAAATGAAGTTGCTATCAACTGCTGTGCTGTATTCTTTTTTCCAGTGCCAAATTTGCAAACGTGTGAGCTTTGTTGGCAACTTGGATTCGTCGGATCGCAAGATTTCGTCGTATACTTTTACGGGTGTTGGTGAGGCCACGTTTGGGTGGAGTCAAAAGGATGTACTTTGCGACAGTGGGATTTGGAGCTTACTGCGTAGGTGTCACTAGTTGCAGGCAGGGATGCAGGGTACAAGCCGACGGTAGATGCACGCAGACAGGGCGACCCCACAGGCCCCACGTCCCTTGAATTGAATTGAACGACTAAGGTAATTAGCCGCCTGTGACGTTGGAGAACTCGTTTGCAATATAAAGTACATCTAGAACGCTGCTAAAATTGACTTAGTGTACATTACAGAAAGCCACCCATTTCCCCCCTTTTTAAAAGGGCCTTTGCTAGTGCAGAACTCTGACACCTGTCTCATGTGACGGCAGTTGAAAAGAGCCGCAAGCATTCCACCACCGCCATCTGTTGGCTTCATAAATTGGCTTTAGCTGAGTAGGTAGACTTGTAAAAAGACATTCCAAACCACACCGCCCACTATCGTGCAATCCCCCGACAGAACATAATTTTCTGTCTTCTGTCTGGCTCTTCTCTGCAGATTCAAAGAGATACCGCCAGATTTTGTCCCTGAAGCGACGTCCATCGTCCAAGTCATCTAACACTCTCGCTCGCGATCTGCTGAAACCATGTTCTACCGAAATAGCAGATAATCTTATCAGTGATAGCTCCTCTCGATTTTGATCACGGAACTTGTTCGAGGCGGTTCTCCGGACAGCTGTGCCAGTCGAAAATGTGGTAGCCACTAACTCTGATTTGGAGGCCATAGTTGTGGGGAAGAGACAGCCAGCGTCAGGCGGAACCCAAATGCAACTGTCACGAAGAGCTGAAGAGGTCCGGGCTAGTTGCCAAATCCATCTTGTGCAATGTCATCACTTTCGAGCCGCGACCAGCCCTAGCATAAAAGGCAAGGCGAGATTTCGCAGCTTTCAGTTCGTGCGAAGAAAAACCCCCACGACGGCCAAAAGTAATATCACAGGGATTCCTCAATCACTTGCCTCCAAAAACCCGATCAAGCTCAGCCCCGGGATCATCGTGATCTGGCGCCGCCATCTCACTCGGCCCGCCCTCCTGCCCGGGCCCCGGCCCAGGACGCAAGCTCAACCCTTCCATCCCGTCGGCAAGCCTACGCTCGGGCTCGAGGATTCTGGCTTCGCTGTCGAGCCAGCCGGGCGCGACGCGCCTCTTCTCGGCCAGCTCGCGCTCCCGGATCCGCTCCTCCAGCGCCCGCAGCTCCGCCTCGGCGTCCGACTGCAGTTTGGCTACGTGGGCCTGCAGCGCGCGGCACGACGCGATGATGTCGTCCGGGTGCGCGGCGTGGCCCGTCCCCGAGACGACATACCGCGGCTTATCGGGTTGTTGCTGGTGGTCGTCGGTGCTCTGGTTGCCGCCGGTGGATGAGGGCGGTAGCGATGAGGGCATGGCGCGGTAAGTGTATGGGAGCGTTGTAGCCTGGGGAAGTTTGATAAACGGGGACACGGTGAGGGGTACCTGCTCCAGCAAGGGGTGGGATCCTGTATTGCAGAAGTGAATGTTAGTCGGGTTTGAGTTGATTGTTCGGTTTGGAGATCGGGGAAGACTGACTGCTATTCATGGTAAAGGTGGGTAATATGAGGTAGCTGCGGAGTTGTTTGTTTGTTATCAAACCCGCGTTGATTAAATTTTGGCCTTTTCAAGAAGCTCGTCTCCAAGGCTTTTTAGGCAAGAAGCATATGATGATTTCCACGTTGTTGATTCAAGTGGAGATCTCAGACCAAGGTCGACGACAGGTACTTGTACACTTGAGGGTGATTGAATGAATGACGGGATTTCCCCACAGATGGCGGGGCGGATACTCCCGATTGTCACATGGCGATAAAGCTAAATGACCTCGATAAGAGCTCCGATTGCCAAATTGCCTGCTAATCGCTAATCGAGACGAGGGAAGCTCCAAACTTGCAGCACTGTTGCCCCGCCAAACTCACGACAATCAAAACTCTGCTTGTGTACTTCCACAAGTAAACCAACCAACCAACCAACCCATTGCGCAAAACAGCCCCGTAAATCACCACATACATTTCCGGCGCCCATTTTGCAGAGCCTCGCTGCATCAATCAAATCATGGAAAGCCCAGCCGTCCTCACAACAATACACACGCCGCCCAAGGTGGACGACTTCACCCCGCTCGCGGAGCACCAGGAGCGCACCCCGGCCACCTTCTTCGGCGGGAAGCCCGTCCTGCACTACCACGCCGCATCCACAAAAGTCGTTGTCCCCGCGTCGCAGAGACGCAGCCTGCCGATATTCCGAACTGCCGATGCATCGGCCGGCAGCGATGAGGACACCGAAGCGACCGTTGAGCAGACTGTTGACGTGTTTGTCAATTCATCGTAAGAAGCCGTCGACTGGAACAAACTACTACATGCAGTTCCGCCTCATTTGCTAACTATACATGACTGTCACCAACGCTCCACACAGGACACTTACACTCTTCAGCCAAGACGCCACAGTCGGGGTCCAAATCCCCTACCCCGAGATCGGCATCCACGCCATCAAGACCCTCACAACACCAGCGACCGCGCCGTCGCCGGCGACAGCAGCAGGAGCGACCTCGGCCGTGTACATGCAGCTAGACCTGCAGGCCAGCGGCGGCGCCGACGACGACGACTTTGACACGGTCGAGCTAACCATCATCCCTCCCGCGCCGACCACCGAGTCCACCCCGGCCCTGTTCGCCGCCATATCCGCCTGCGCCGAGCTGCACCCCGACCCGGCCGACGCCGACGAAGACGACGAAGACGCCGACGACAGGATAGTCTTTGAGTCGGCCGCCGGCTTCGAGCCGGGCTCGGGCATCTTCAGGGGCGCCAGCGACGGCGGCCTGCCGCCCGCCATGCCCGGCAGCTCGGGCTGGATCACGGCCGACAATGTAAATGAGTTTTTCGACGAGGACGGAAACTGGATCGGCGCCGAGGAGTACGATGCGGATGAGGGCATCAGTGGGGAGCTGGGGGAGGGCGCCGGCCGCGTGAGGGGTAGGGATGAGGTTTCTGGGGCTGAGGAGGCGGCGGCGAATGGCGAGCAAGGCCCGAACGGGGAGCAGATTGGGGCCAACGGTGAAGATTCGGAGAGTAAACGGCAGCGAACGGACTGATGAGCTCGCCGTGTAGAGTGAGTATAACTATGTAATGCATCAAAATGTTTCTTCAAAATGATGTAAGTTTTTGATAATGATTACGAAGGCAACTGAAAAAAGATAGATACCCAATCAGTATAGTACTTATTTTAGTGCTGTTGAGAGCGCACACACACACACACACACACACACATATATATATATATATATATAGAACTCACTGTCCTAATCACCATACTCATGTTGCTCAAGGTCGTAACTCTTCTTGCTATGCTGGAGCAGGTATCAGTCCCGAGCAGCTCAATGCAAGAGCGGGAGCAGAGAGAGGAATATGAAACCCCTGGCAAAAATGCAAATCAGGAGGTAGTAGGGCGTGTATAGCTGGCTCATGAAAGGCCGGGCTTATAAATGGATACGTTGTTAAACTGAAAACATTACAGTAGCAAGAAGAATATTAAAGGATTAACCGAGGAAATCTTGACCGAAACATAAATAAACCGATCCTCCGAGTGAAACCATGAAATTGAAAGCTACAAGGCTCATGGAACCCTTTGCTAACCAACCCCTCGACAGTGGCAAGAGGCCCTGTCCCTAAACTTTTCTTTAGCCCCTTTTCCGTCGCTCCCTTGTTTCGATTATAAGAACACGCATCCTGCTATTCCCTTCTCACGGGCAGTGGGACCTTGATTGTGAAGCAACAGGGTAAATGGAGAAACAGTGTTGCAGAGATGTACGATATGTTTTTGTCTTTCCGTCTCCCCCCACCAAGAGCACCGAACAAAATTCACAGTCTGTTTTACTCAATGGACGCCAGCCAAAAAAATACCCGCCCATTCCATCCTTTGTCTGAGTAATGCCTGATTGCGCAAATGCCAAAACCCTATGAAAAAGTACCGACCAGCCGGCCTCCGCCCCGGTGCTCCCCGCCCGCCAAAGATATCATTCGCCAATAGATTGATGAAACAGCAGAACAAAATGACAAGAAAATCACCGCCCCGACACCAAGCTGTGGCCCTCGGTATGTTGCTTTGTGTGACAAGTGAAATGTACGATCTCAAGAGATATGTGAGAGGGGATGTGCGTGTGTGTAAGTGTGTAGAACAAAAAGAAGAAAAGACAAATAAATCAGTAAACGGTTGACGTAGATAAGAGTGCAGTTTGATGTCGGCCTTCGCAGTAAGCTTGTACCCGCTGATGTAGCTGTTGAGGGTAGAAAGAAAATGGTCCAAACTTTGTAGGCAAATAAATCGCAAGATGCATCTTCTTCTATGTGCTTTGCATGCTTCCATGTAGCTGCACCCCAGTTGGTGAAGAGAAGCAGAAGAGGACAAGATACAAAACAATGTGAGAAGAAAAGTGTATAAACGAAGCTCCCTGGCTCGATCAAGAGATGCATCGCATGGTCGTGGAAGAACTCTGGGCTTGTTTGTTGTGTGGCAGATTAAGTAAGACCGTTCCCAAAATTCATATCCTGCTTGGGAAACTCGGGGAATATTCATCTTACGCGGGCGACTTGCTTGGAGGCGCACCGCTTCCATTCTGTCTCGAGTCGTTTGCGTTGACGCTCAGGCTGCCCATTCCGGATGACAGGAAGGCAAAGGGATCGTTCTCGTTATGGCCGTAAAAGCTTGAAGGACCAGGACCCGCAGAGGCAGGCCCGTTGGAAGCTGACTGGAATGCCGCCTCGGCAGCGCGACTGTCAAAGGGTCCAGCAGAGTGAATGCCAGGAGCAGGGGCAAAATGCGTGTTCAGGGAGGGATACGGAGCACCACCGCCAGCGAGGCCAGATGGAAGAGCGTATGTGCTAGGCGGGCCACCATATGGTTGACCGTAGTTACCGCCAGACTGATACCCAGCACCACCACCTGAGAAAGGGCCTGGGCCACCAGGAGTAGGACCTCCCATGGAGGCAGGGCTCATGTAGTTTGAGGGCGGTTCGACCATGGGCGAAGGGTAGCCCGAGTCACCGACAACGGCAGCGGTGGCACGGCTTGCACCACATCGCAGACAGCAGACGTTCTTGGCGAAGTTGTGGTATCCGCAAATTTCGTTGCCACACTTCCAGTCACCTGCACGGAAGGGAACGACGCCACCACCGCCACCCATACGACCACCTCCATGCATAGGCCCGTGGTGACCAACATGGTGCTGAGGCGGTGGCATCAGAGCCGGAGGGCCATAACCACCACCACCTCCTCCTCCATATCCATAGCCCATGTCACCACCTGCGGGTCCATTGTTACCGGCCGGGTACGAGCACCGGAAGCAAGCCGTCCGTCGTTGGAAGTTAGAGAAGCCGCAGGACGGGCAAGTCCAGTCGCCAGGACGCGGCCGGTTCTTACTGGGTGGGAAGGGTGTGAGAATCTCCGCCGCGCGGTCCAGTACACGGCTGGAAGAGGGCGACACCTCGATGGCCTTTTCGTTCAGAGCTCTGCCATTCATGCAGAGACTTTCGGCGGCCTATATTATAGTTCATGTTAGTTGCATTTGGACTATGGGGAGTGGGCAAAAGCTTGACGTCAGATCTGCATAGGACTTCCAAAGCATACCTCTTCATGGGAAGAGAAAACGGCGAATCCCGTGCCAGTAGGCTTGTGTTGTTCGGGAGTTCGCAGTGTCCAGAAAGCAATGGGACGTCCGCCAAATTGGGTGAACCAGCTCTCCAATTCCGACTGTGTGGTGTCGTGAGGAAGCCCTGACATGTGCAGAACCTTACTCCGTTCCGAAAGAAATGCGCGGACGTCAGCGCGAGCATCGAGAGGCCTCGTCAAAACATCCGGGTGGTCCTGCAAAGGTTGCGATTTCCTGATCAGGCCACGCAGCACACGGGCCAGGGTGATGGCCTCATCCATAGCGCGCCTCGGCGAGGCCGGAGCCAACGCCTGAAGGTGAAAAGGCAGGTTGTGTTTTATAGGGGCGCTCGATTGCACCGCCTCTACTTCCAACGCGGCGCATATGTTGGTCAAGGTGCTTGTGGCGAACGTCAGCGCCTCGGGGTGGTGCTGAAGCCATCGCTGGTATTCGGTTCGCAAGTCGAAGGTACGGGAGTGTTGCAGATACGGTGGCAGGACCACAGACTTGTCCCGTGCTTCCCTGGGGAGCTGGACACGGAGATCCCAAGCCTCAAATGTAACAAAAACGAAGTCAAGGTTCTGCGATGTCAGGTGCTCCGAGGCAAACGCGTCGAAACGATTAATTGCGTCGCGGAAAGTGCCTGCGTTACGCACATGCTCCCAAGTCAAAGTCGTCAGGCTAGCTATATGCATGAGCAAAGTTAATTGTCAGCAAAGCCGAATCGCAGTGACGTGATGAATCCCCCATTCTCTTCTCCGCAGAATGTCCCAGAGTGGTCATGGTGTCCAGGTAGGCTCTGTGGTGGAATGGAGAATACGCAAAAGCAGTGATGAACTTACTGCATAGAGGAGTTATCGGTGTGTTGACGGGCTTGACGAGAACACTCTCGTGGTGTAGCTGTGCAACTCCCTGTCAGATACTAGCCCTGCAAACTTCAGTGTGTAGGAACCTCGTCTCACCTCCTCAAGAGTCTTGGCGTCCAAAAGAATCCAACCAAGCTCTATAACCTCGGCCGAATCCTTTGTCACGTAGACTCCGTGCTCGTCGCAAGTAGTGGCGGCGTGAAGGACCACGTATCGGTCCACCGAAAGAGGCGTCTGCATGCCTTGCGGGTTTGCCATTATGGCCGGCCGGAGCAATCGATACCGAGTGGGCAGGTCCGGTGTTCTTGTTCAAGGTCGCTCGAGACTGTCATTCGGGGTAACGTTGACGTTAACTCCAAGATCCCCCACCCCCTTGTGATATTTTTTTGTCGTTGCAGGTACGGCGCGGCTCGGTAATGTAGCCCAGCAAAGCTGGTAAAGCGCAAAAAAATAAAATAAAAAAAACTTTGAGCGGGAAAAAGGGACCAAAAAAAAAAAGTTGAGTAAATGACTGACTGTACGCAAGCCTCTTTCTGCTGATTTAAACAAGGTCCGGTCGGGTGACTAAATAAAAGCGTCCAAACACCAAACAATGCCAATGCGCAAGGCTAAGGGAGGTTATGAAATTGACCAAAACGACAACGTTGGCAGGACGAAGCTCCAAAAGCTGGGTTTGTAGCAGGGCCAGTCGGAAGTCGGAATTTCAGGCTTGGAACGTCAAGCAATGAATGAATAGGAGGGACCCAGAAAGGCGTGGCAGGCAGGCAGGCCTTCAATCGAGTGACCGTCGAATTTCTTCTTCCAAACGAAAAGAACAAAACTAGCACAGCGCGCGCGCACACACAACGCACACGCACGCAACGCAACCCGTCGCCAACGACTCTGAGAATTAGGTGCTAATGCAAAACCTGATGGGGCCAGAGAAGGCGTTGGGTGAGGTGGCAAGCGGAGGATTGGCGACAATAGTCGAGTCGAGTAGAAAAAGGAGCGTTGGGAAAAGCAGACAAGGCAAAGAAAAAAAAGCTGGCCGTGGTCGTGTTTCTTTCTGTTGCAATGCTAGACGTGGTGCGTGGGGACAGGGACCGCGCGGAAAACGGGTCGGGTTCAATGGACCACACCTTCCCAAGACCACACTCTTCTTGGGCTGTCAATAACCAGGGCAGGTCAAGTTAGATTTGGGTGTGCTAGCTAATACCTGGGATCCATGGGAGATGTCCTGGGGTGGAGGAACTGGAGGTTGGTCTTGGCTTCAGCCAATTGCACACAAGGTGATGTTGCGTTGCGACGAGCTTCTTAGGGGGTTCGGGTCGCGGGCAAGAAGCCGAACAGTGAACGGGGAGATGGGCCGGCACAGTACTGTACGAACTGAACAGGGAAAGAGCCAGAGGATTGCCCTGTCCCGCAGTGCCATTCATGCCTGCCTAGCCCACCTATTAAAACATTCCGTGCACAATACGAATACATTTTGTACTGTGCAGTGCTACTCGACGGGAGTTACTTATCTACCTAAGGTACTGCTAACTCACCTGGGGCTTGCTTACCTGCTGTTTCGTTACGTACCTAGGTGCTGTACTGTAGTCTGTCTGTTGACAAACACGCACATAGCGAAAACGAGAACCCCTTGATAGCCTCCAGCTTGTCGCGCGAGTGGACATCCGGCCCATGGATGCCAGGGCAGGGCCCCTCCCAACCGCCCTGCGCCGTCGCATTTGGCCCATTCAACACTGCTGGGCTAAATTTCCGGCGGCTCGGCAACAGCTCTCTGCAATTTACAGCGTAGCCCCTTGCGGGCCCTGGCGGTCTTCTCGAAGATGGGATGGAAGCCAGGGTGGTAGATGGTCAACTGCTGGGTGGAGGAAGATCAACATACAACAGTAACCTGGTCCAAATTATGGCACGGGATTTGCGCTAGCTAGTGCACCGTCCTTCTTTCGCGTACGGACACGTGTGGATCTGGACAGCTCTACATCACAGTACGACCCGTGCCTGGACGATAAAGGGGTATCTCGTTCACTGCAGAACTTGAACAACGATGTTGATCTTTTAGCGTGCTTCAGTCCAAAGCAAATTTCGAATTCGGTCAGATTGGTGGGCGGAGGACAGCCACCAACAGCCATTACTACTTTGCTCAACCTAAAATATTTTGAGGGCATAACCATGATGACGAAACCGCCGACTGACGGAGCAGAAAGCACTATCATATGAAGTGTGGAGTGAAGAAGAAGAAGCAACCGACGCCACAAACGAACTCAAATTCAACAATACTGAAGCATAGCTTAGTAACGATAGTATGCTTGCAGATATGTGACCCATTCACACCTGATGATCCGCAATTAAAACGACACGGCTCCGGGATTAGCAGTCAATCCACCGAGCACAAAGGGCCGTGCAATTCTGACACCTTTGCGTGGGATATGTGGGATGTTACCTTTGTCGCATGGTCACCTCGGCGAGGACATGCGGTGTGAAGTTGCTTTCAATCAAATAAAGTGTAGTAGCAAATATCTTGGGGGCCTGTTTACTTTTCCCTGTCTTGTAAGACGCCGCGGCGAGGGCGTTCGATCCCAATTTGCTTTTTGCGACACCCAGCATGTGGACGCTCCAGTTTTTCTTATTATGTTTTTGCACTTTACTTGAATTGACTGCCGATTAAAGAGGAAACAATGGTAGCCGTCAGGTCCTACGTCACCAAAGAAGAGACGAGGGAGAGCTCTGGTGCCAGTACTTCGTATTTATTCGTAAGCCAAATATGGCCTCATAGGGGCAAGGGTCCCTAATTTCGCAACATCTGACAGAATTAACCTACCTAACCAGGAGGAATACAAAAGACGGGTATGTCCATGCGCTCACTGACATTATGGCCGTATAATTCGACAGAAAATATAACAATATCATCATCCCAGACAGGTATGATTCGCCGGTCCTGACACAGTTCGTAGATAACAGCTACCGGAATTTTTTCTCAAATGAAGAAGACGGGTACCAGCATGAAGCATGGTCCCCCAAGACTGACCTCCTGACGTTTGCTTATGTATGAGCTTAATCGTCAAACATGATCACAGTGACAATAATAATGGTTGTCAATCTCAACATTATACGTAACCGTCTGATCGTATCCCTGCCAATTCAGCCCCTAGCCCTGAGTTTAGTTAGCTCAGGGGAACAGTTACAAGTTCCATCCCAACTTCCAAAGGGCTTTTATTTCCCGATTTCACTCACCCAACCTAATGTAGACTGGCGACCAAACAGTGGCATTTGGTCGAACGGGTAACGGCAGGACCCCGGAGATGACTGCTACGCTCCCAAGTCTTGAGGAAAAGGAGAAAGAAAGAAAAAAAAAAAATACTTAATCCCAACACTGCCCAGCGCGGAGCTCACAACTAGCACGGTATCCGCTCTGCTAATCGGCATTTTCAGATCTTGACGCGCAATGCTACCCACCTATTCGAGAAGAAACAAACGAGAAGTTAAATTTCGAAGCTGGTTGGCTATGATGGAATTCGTAGGTTTCGGTTGCTCAACCGAACTGCCGCGATGTGTACAACTTGAACAGGGTTGGATTTCAATGGACCTACGGTAGTGGGTTTATAAGGCGTTGGTTCAAGGCATTCCTATACCAGGTCGGCAAAATAACTCAAGTCTATGACTGATTAGTCATGGTAGACAAATACCAGATCCCGCATCTTGCATACCTGATACTGCGTTTGTCTCGATGTTATTTTGATGCGGATTTTTCCATACTTGATATCAATGGATCTCGAGTACAGTCTACTTGGCACCTTCCCAGTGTACTGTATTTGATTGCCTGCCTACCCTGGACTGGGCAAGAAGCTTCAATCACGTGCAACACCAAATATCATTATCAGACTTGCGATAAGGCCCCGCCAGCCAGCGCATAGTTTTGGTGACGTAGTCCACCTGATCTGATGTTGTAAACGCGTCACAATTGTCTGAGTCAAAGGAGGCATACGAGAGCTAATTTGCTTAGTGTGTAGTAAATAAGATAGAATAAGGTATTCATCCATTTCTCCCAGCAAGTTCTGTCATCGCAGTTCTTACTTGCTTTGTTCAACTTTTGCCAAAAAGACAGACGAAAATACAACTGAGTCGCGTCCGAAAAACAACCCAAAAACCAAAAGCAAAACAATACATACGACCAATAGTCAACATGGGTGCCGCTTCAGCAATCTTGATGGTGATAATCACCATCATCTGTAAGCCTCCTGCTACATGAATTTTGGACTGCAGTATCTACTGGACGGTATATTAGTGCACCTTGGCAGCCAAGAAATAACTGACCTTGGCTTGGAAATCACAGTCCCACCTCTCGGAGTCTGGATGGTAGCCGGCTGCGGCGCCGACCTTTTGGTCAACATCTGCCTGACAATTCTAGGGTATGCTTCTCCATCTTTTCCCTCCAACACCTCATATAAGATGGGCTCCTTGCGTGGCTGCTTGAGACGACCTTTTTGACTGATTCGATCTCCACGATATAAAAAAAAAACTCTCTAGGTACATCCCCGGTCACCTGCACGCCTTTTATCTCGAGTACGTCTACTACGACCGCCGCGAGCAGGCGAGGGAGGGCCGCTTCCAAGCAGGTCGCGCGCCGGGCATCTACAGCGAGAATGTGCAGTCGGGCGGCGGCGGCTACGGAACCATCGTCGAGCCTACTCGTTGAAATGGGCCCATGCGCCACCATTAGGTTTAGGATGCGGCCGGAGCAATGATGCTACCGGGTGTTCACGTTCAGGATGTGTTGTGGCTAGGATTTTTGGGCCAAAAGAAAATTAGAATGGACAAAGATCATTGGGTTTAGTTGGCACAGAAACTTAGAACTGTTGGACGCTGCTCGATTCGGAATTGCACGGTATCAATTTGTTGGTCCTTGGCGATGGAAACAAATCTTAGTCTGAACGTTGATTTTGACAGTTCACGAATAGGATAATTCATTCTATTTAGGACTCGGTGTCTCGCTTACATGTACTTGTCTGATAACAATAAAACTGTTATTTTGCCAAATACCACGAATGATTTGCAGGGGAAGTGGGGAGAGAAACAACTCTATGGTAAGTAAACAACGGCAGACTCCTATTATTTTGGTGATCGTCCAAAAGAATCCCTTTTCGACACAGGGTCCGCCCTGTTCAACGTGGTACTTACTACTATGGTACTCCCCATTTGTCTTGACAGATCTGGTCAAGGATCCGGGGTTCATGGAGTGCGAGTTGAAACCATATCAATAGGGCCAGATATAGTATTTTGTGTTTGTATATAAGTTTATAGTACTTGGGCAAATACGGTCGGTAGGTATATGTCAAGTCGGCCATTTTTTTTAATATTTAAATTCAAATATTTGATAACACAGACCTTGATATTTTTTGTCCCTGCAAATCGAGCATTCAATTGATGTCGACTACCAGAAAATAGTGGGAGCCAAGCAGCGGGGCAAACTGAAGGCTACCTTACCTACTAAGCACCAACGGATTGGGACATATGCAGGGGCGAGGGTGATGCAAGAGCAGAACTGGCTAGGAAGTACCTAGACTCAGGGTACCATGTACGGAGTAAGTACACGTCAACAAATGTATCCCCGCTCTTGGAGGGGAGTCGAAGTGGTAAAGATCACAGATTGTCAGAGCAAGAGATTAGGCGGGATGCGGATTGCACAAAGGAGCTTCGGTGTACGCCGTAGCTATGTGGTGGAGAGGAGCTGCTCTCAATGCCACGAAACAAATGAATATTTTCCGGTGCCGGTCCCGGGCCATGCATGCATGCATCATCTCATAATCGCCAATGGCAAGGAAATACCTACGGATATAGCTGTGGTGCCCTCTGCTCATACTCGGCAAGAAAGAAACTGGCGGGATAAAGGATGGCAAGATGGAAGGAGCTGGGCCGAAAAAGAAGCAAGCGGCCGCCCAAGTCGACCCTTAGGAGGGCGGCCACGACTTCGTGCAGCTCGCATTGCCCCGCGCTAACCAATGATATGTTAGGGGGTGCCACGCGAAGGTGAGGGAAGCTACTCCCAAGTTTCTGTTTCTGGCAGCGGGACGCCAATGAACAAAAGCTCCTCCCATTTCAGGGCAATGTGATCAACGGTCCCAGTCAGTTGTTCTATTCTCGAATCCAGTTGTTCCAATCCGCCGATTTCCTTCCATTCATTGTTACCTAGCTCAATCTCAAACCAATTCCTTATTAAACGAGTTTCTCCAAATCCCGAAAAGAGCTACACCCCACCCTCCCACCTGTTCCTGTCTACCGTACATCTATTCCATAATTGTTTCTTACTCCCGAAAAGAACCAAACCTACTCCGTAAAAATCAATATCCACCCAAGAAGCTTGTTGGTTTCCAGGTTCCCTTCCCCCACATTGATGAATTGAACAACGCAGAGCCCGGGTTGCATCGCATTACATCGCATCACAGCGCGTTTTCCCACATTTCCTTTGGTCCCCTTCTGTTTATTTGTTCATTTATTCTCTCGCATCTCTCCGCCCAGCTCGGAAAGCTAGTAAAAAAAGAGGGGATCGATGCAGCAAGAAATGTCTCTCCGGGACAAACAACCCATTGATTAGAGTGAACCATGTCTCTCATCCCCATGCAGGCAGGAGCAGCAGCCGCCCTGAGTCTCAGATTGCTCTCGACAAGGACCAATACTCAATTCCATTGTTCTTACTGGTGAATCCCCTGGTTCGAGAGGACACCGCTTCAAGTCAAGGCGCGCGCGGCTTTTCTCACCGAGCTGGTCTTCCTTCTGTCTCGTGCATAGTGCAACCGCACCCGCATCCGCAGGCACGCATATCGCCTCCTCGCTTACGGTTGCTCGCTTCCTCTTCTTCTCGGATTACTCTTTTTTTTGTTTTTTTCTTTTTTTCTGAATGTTGCCGCCGCTGTCATGCAGAGTATAAATACTTGGCCCCACGCTCGCGGTCCGGATGGATGCTCCCATAAGCCCACCGGCCCTGCGAGCATGGGAAGTCCCAGCAGCAACGGCTTGGTCAATGGCAACGGCACCACCAACGGTCATGCTCCCGGTGGCAACGCTTCGTCTTCGCACGTCCGTCCCTTTATCTCACCAAGAGGACCCCCATCGGCTTCAGCGTCGGTGCACCACACCGCTGGCCTCGTCTTTCGGGGTTCGCTTCCCCACCAGTATCAGCAACAGCAGCATTCATCCGCCATAGCATCCTCCGCGTCTGGGACGCACCGCGCTGCTTCTGCTTCGTCTTCTCCATTCTCACTATTCTTTGGAGCTGCAGCGACGAGATCATCGTCGACCTTGAAAGCGGAGGTCAAGCCCACGCCGCTCGACGGTGGCACCGCTGCGCTCAGGGAACTCAACACCAGCTACCCCTCTAACGTATATCGTCACCGACTCACAAAGTCTGCCGGCGCCCAGAGCACTACCTACTCGCAGCCTGTCATTGTTCGCACTTATAGTGGCCCTATCCAGAGGGATTACTACCGCGGCTCAAGGAGTGGGAGCCGGCCATACACAGTCCGCACGCCACTACCGCCGCCGCCGCCGCCACCCCAAAGTAACGGATTTGCTGTCCGCACAAGTGCCAACGGTAACGGTCACAGTGACAATATCGGGAACCGGAATGGCGTAGTTGACGGCCTCTGGACTGCCAAACCACCTAACATGCCGCGCCACCCACCACCTCCTCCTCCCAGTAAGCGCCGCTTCCCTCTTACCTTACCATGGCAGTGGGGCGGCGGCAATGACGGGCAGGGTACGGCGTCTCAGGCCGGCGGGAGCAACAGCGAGACACCAAAGTACCCTCCTCCCGAAGCCTTCACCATGAAGGGTATTATAGAATCTCAGCGTGCACAGCGACATAACGAGTTGGATAAGTCGCTGGATCAGATTGCAGAGCTGTACGCTCGCAGCAGATATAGCTTGGCAAACCAGTACGAGGTTCATGTGACGCCACACGGGTCCGGCACCGACTTTGTTAGCGGTGCTAGTGCTCCAGGTAGGAGGGGAACAGGTGGCCCGCCTTCCAGTCGTGGCGGCGGCGGCATCAGACGTCCGCATCAGCTGGTTGGTCCAACACTTCAGGCCAACTGGTCTGGAGATGAAGGAGATGAGTCCTCTGCAGTGGGAGGTGGCGCAGCATCGTCCTCTTCATCGGCAGCTATCAGGCCGCGGTCCCACAGGAAAAGAAGAAGTGGGGTTGCCGCAGGGAAGAGGAAGAGCGCCGCATACGGGACCCTCGAGACAATTATGTCTAGCAGCCGTTCGAACTCCTCGGAAGAAAAAGAAACGCAGAAGAAAAGATCTGCTAATGAGTTGACCGAGGATGTACGAGGCCGTGCAGAGCGGTCTGTCGGTCATCGGCATGCAAAATCAGAACCTGTAAAGGTCAGGGGCAGGGACGGCGCTGGATCTTCAGGAACAACGCATACACGCTACACAGCCAAGGGCGGGAAAAGGGCCGAGCAAGATGCAGGAGCTTCACAGCACAAGAGAGCATCAACATCATTTGTGCATGCCATTATCACGGCTGACTCACCACGCAACTCTGCATCGGCACTGATCAGCGAGCCGGCTTCGCCGCAGACCACTACCTATGCGGTCTCGGATGTCACTACCGCGCGTGAGGGTGCAGTCATTCCTGGCGAGAACCAAGCGGAGGACTATTCCGCGACCGGCGGTTCGATGGGTGCGCATGGATGGCTGCCATGGCGTGGACCGACCACTTCAGAGTCACACGCTAGTCGGGCCAGAGATGGCTTGCGGGACTTGTTGAAAGGTGCAGATAGTGTGAGTGGCCGGTACGCCAGGGCAAAGGGGCCCGGCCAAGAGGGCTGAAATATCTTCATGCTGGATATGTATAACACATTTCCCGATACGAAGACCACAAGATTAGCCAACCAGAGTATTGGCATGGAGTCTGAGCTGAGCCCCGAGCAAAGGTATCGGAGCTAGACTCTGTTCTGCATCGAAAACGACAATGACATTGAGCGGAACCCAGCACGCCTATACCTGTCGTTTTCACTTTTGCCTCCTTGGTGGTAAGCTAGGGTCAGTCTTAAAATACAAGCACTGAGGCACTCCGGATCATTGGCATTGCTAGGCTTGAGATTGATTACGGTTTTGGGTTTAACTGTACAAAGCTTTCAGTTTTTTGGTTAATTTTGTACGCATATTTGGGCCATTGCGGAGTTCTGTGGAAGACCTACAGGATGCGATGATAAAACGTTGACGAAGCAATGATAACGATAGGGAGCATATGGATTTATTTAACCAGACATGAGGAGGAATTAAAAAGCATCATCAGGGGTGGGTTTCTTGGACAGGAGTGGGCACGAGTGCTTTTGCCAGCAAGTTGAAATCTAATACCACAAGGGTTAGGGGTTCCTTGTGGCTCCTCCCCGCCCAACGTGATTTATCATCAACTACGACTATCCACGACCAATTTTGGGAGAATCATATCCCGTCAGAATTTGCTACTTACTGTCTGCACATGAGTGTATAGGGAACCGTTGACCATATTGGAAGCATTCGTGTATCGCAATTTGAGGAAAGCGCTGTTTTATAAATCCAACTATCTCTCAGGTTGAGAATCTGCGGTCACCATCACCTTTTTGAGTCACAAGCTCGCTTCACATCGAAAATGGTATTTGGCCCTTCTTTCTCATATGGATTCGGTTGAAGCTCCTTGGCTCACAAATTCCAGGTTCACGCCGACGCGTCCAACTTTGGGGCAAATGTGACCAAGGAAGAGGCATACAAGCAGGTTCTCGAACAGGCAAAGGGGCTTTTTGACGGCCAACGCAACTGGGTAAAAACAAGACAGATGATGACCCTTGAAAAAAAAAGAGGCTCTCACTAACAAAAAAAAAACCCACTTACCTCAAAACCAAAACAAACCCAAAAAAAAGGTCTGCAACCTATCAAACACGGCCTCCCTCCTCTGGCACGCATACCACTCTCTCCCCTCGCCCAGCTCCGCCGTGAACTGGGCGGGCTTCTACACGCTGGACCCGTCGTCGCCCACCGACCGGCTGATCCTGGGCCCGTTCCAGGGCAAGGTGGCGTGCCAGACCATCGCCTTCAGCCGCGGCGTGTGCGGCGCCGCCGCGGCCCAGAAGAAGACGCAGCTCGTCGCCGACGTCGACAAGTTCCCCGGCCACATCGCCTGCGACGCCGACAGCAGGAGCGAGGTCGTCGTGCCCGTGCTGGATGCCCAGGGTGAGCTTAGGGCCATTATCGACGTCGACTGTGCGCTTCCCGACGGGTTTGACGAGGTGGATAGGGTCTGGCTTGAGAGCTTGGCTGCTTTGGTTGGGAGGAGCTGCGATTGGTAATTTTTTTTTTCACCCTTATTCTCTGTTGATTTTGTTATTTTATCGGTGTTCTCAACTACAAAAATTACAGTGTGTTCAACCACTCGGGCTATATTTGGTTCATGTAGAAAAGTTGGGGGGTCGTGGTATAGATGGGTATTTTTATTTTTATTTTTATTTCTTTTTCTGTTCGTTCATTAAATGGCTCCTCAGGGAACATAATTCATATCAAAATCAAATGTGAACCATGACATCATGTGATGCCATGAACGATAACAATCATTCATCTTGACAAAACATCGCAGGGATCAACATGCCATCGCTGAACATGCTTTGCAAGGAACATCCTATTGTACAACACAAAAAAATTCAATCTCATCGAGGTACATGGAAAGCCCACAGTGAATGCCAAGACTTGCATTGTCTCTAAAAAAAATATACGAAGGTTTACTCCACCTCTCGTCATCTTAAAATACGTAGAATAGACCGAGCGTTAAAGCTAGGTATCCCATAAATCACCTACAGCATACGACTTGCATCCTCCTTGGAAGTTATGGGAATCGCGATTAATCGCTGAAAGCCACCCATAGCCATCAAGGCCAATGCGATCAAATAAAGATTAGGTCTAGAAAATCTGCTATTATGTAATAAGCTCATTGAGACTCAGAAAAGCAGCAAAAAAAAATCATAAAACAAGCAAGCCATTGCGCCAAGGATCTTTTGGTCATGAGAAAAGAAAAAAAAAGTTTATGCGTGGTCTCTTGATCTCTCCCTTTTATCTGGGAAGCTCGAGAGGGGGGCTATGCAAGGATGCCGATCCAATGCCGCCGATAGAATATTGTAACTTTATACATAACACAAACACAACGGTCCAGGGTTCATTCCGTTCAGCTCTTGCAGCCGCTCGACTCGAGGTCTTGTTTGTCCCTCTGAACCTTTCCCAACGCAACAAAAAAAAAACCTTATTTAATGCAACGCTTCATCCAAGAACGCTTACAAAACGTTGCTGAAGATAGTGAAAGCAACAACGGAGCCTGCGATCAGAAATGAGACCTTGTTCGACTCGCCAGCGTTGTTGTTGCTACCCTGGTTGCTAGCCGAGGCACCAGTACCATCGGCACGGCCACCGGATCCGGAACCGTTCTCAGCATCCTCGACCTTTTCGGGGCCAGAGTTCTGCGAGCCGGGGCCGTTCAGACCAGGGCCCTTGCCGGCGCCGTCCTTGAGGTACTTCTTGGCGTCCTCGGGCATCTTGGGCAGCTTGTCGGTGTCGATAAGCCAGTGGTCGTCCTCCTTGGGGCATTCGCTCTTGCGGTCCTCAGAGCGGGCACCAGCCATGTCGGTCGGGGCGGGGTAGTCCTTGAAAGCCTTGACGAGGGGCTCGAACTCAGACAACTCCTCGACCTTGTCGCCGTCAATCTTGACAATGCCGTAGTTGTTCTCCTCCTCAGTGTACTCGTAAACAAGACCACCCGACCAAGTGGCAAGGATCTCCTTGTCAGTCATGAGAGCCTTGACTTCACCCCAGTTGCGCTCGTTCAGGTTGCAGCCGAACTCAGACAAGAAGATAGGGACACCGTAGTCGCTGAAGTTGCGGGCCTTGACATCCCAACCGGCGGTCTTGACGTCAGATGAGCAGAACGAGTAGTCGTTCTGAAACATGTTAGCCTCACCCTGCTAATGTCTGTCATTCATGTATTGTTAAGGTCAACTTACGAAAGCAAAGAAGTCGGAGCGGGCGTCGTCAGTTCCGCAGTTGAAGTACTCAGCGGTTTGCTTGCGGTTCTGAGAGACATCGGCGGCGGAGTAGCCGATAGGGACCTGGCGCAGCTTGCGCTCGGCCATGTAGGTCTTCATGTCACGGGTAGCAGCCTTGACGTAGCGGGCGGCCAGGGTGCTCTCCTTCTCGTCGTGGACGACCTCGTTACCCGAGAAGAAGGCCATGGTGTTGTCGTACTGAGCGAACTCCTCGACAGTGGCAAACACGCTTTGCAGGTACTCGGCGTTGTACGAAGGGATAGGCTTCTCACGGTTGATCGAGTACTTTGGGTTGTTGACATCGAGCACCAGGTAGATGCCAGCCTCGGCAAAGGCGTTCATGCACTCCTTGTGGTTAACGGAGTTGTCGGTCGAGTAGACACGGACAGTGTTGACACCAAGCTTCTTGAACTTCTCCAAGTCGCGCATGCAAATCTTGGTGTCGGCGAGAGGGTCCTTGTTTCCAGCAGACGCACCAGGCTGCCATGCAATACCGCGGACGAAGAACCTCTTGTCACCTTGCATGAAGGCTGCAAAGGACAAGTTGTGTTAGCTGAACATCTTCTTACGTGGTCCGTATATCGTTAATAAACAAGCAGGTACTTACCATTGCCCTTAACAGTGATGGGGGTAAGAGCACGCTTCTGGAGAGGCTGAGGGGAGGCCTGGACAATGGCAGCAGCCCCCAGGACTGAGGCGAAGATAGCAGACTTCATGATCGCGAAGCTGAGATTAAAAGCGTCGGGTAAAAGCTATTTGCTATCGCGGGGTGAAAGTTGGCACGGGCCCTCGAATTCGGCGGGTTTAGTGTTGGATATAAAAGGTTGTAGGCTCAAGCAATATGAGAGAGAGTCAAGAAAAGCCCCGACGGGAAGAATTACAAAGAGAGTAACTAGACAAAAAAAAAAAGATGGGTTTCAAAAAAAAAGGTCGACAGAACGAGTGAGTCGACGTGATTTTGGGGAGGTTAAAAGTTGAAGAAACGATCGAGAACAAAAAGCGACCAGTGGGATGGAGGAAACAAGGAGAGGGAGGATAAAAAGGAATGTCCCTAAGCGAGTGGAGGACGCCAGTTTTGAATCCAAACCAGCCAAGAACCAAGGCAGGTCGAGGGAAGACCTGGTGGTGGGTTTGTGTCGATATCCATGCCTCCTGCTCTCCTTGGTGTCTTGGCACCTTCAAGACCGAGATTGGTGGGTCCTACTCCAAGAATCTAAAATGTACCACCAAGACACTCCAAGAGCCGTGGTGTAGTGCAGCAAGAAAGCCCAGAGGTACTTGGCGTCACAGTATAAAATAGCTCTGCGGGAACTAAGCCCTTAGTAGTTGTTTCCCCCTGCCGACACCGATCATCCGTACTGTGCCTGAACCTTGTCATAAATAAGTCTATCGAGAATAGAAGCAGCTTTTGAAAGTGGGACAAGATCAGTCAATCACGTCAAGAAGCAGGCGGTTACATCAGTGTTCAAGACAGTGCAACACTGTCACTTTGAGAGGCGGATTAATCTCGTGAAAAGGGGCCAACCTTGTTCCATTGGTGGCGATCAAATACTACACAGAAAACAAATTCTGTGTAGTTTGTTCTTGTCGCCTTGTCGCCAATGCGCCAATTTCGAATGAAATCTGCCATTCTGTGGTTTCCACCATTGCCAATTGCCATCCATGCAACGTGGGATCAATGTCACACTTTGGGCCTGTTTACTTGTCCACAAGTCCAGAATCCCGTTTGGAAGCCGTGGAACGCAAACAACTTTCCCCCTTCGATTTGGTCTTTTTTTTTTTTTGGCCAACATCCGTCATCGAATCATGCAGACCAAGACTGGGTCAGCCAAGAGCACTGCCACTGCGCGACAAAAACAAGTCACCCATCATAATTAACGAATTGATAAAACGAATTCCATTCCAATGATCTTAGCTGGAACCGCCCCTTTCCCCTCCATTCAACCTGCCAACTCTGCCTCTTGCGTCTAGGCGGGTGGAAAGAGGGATTGCCATGGGATTGGCAGTCTTGGCAGACACCTTGAGACACCAAAGCCACGCCGGCCGCCCGCCAATCCTCTTTCCACCCCTTTCAACTATCCGACATGATCGTCCAACTCATGCCCATCTTCCACTCTTTTGCTGGAGAAGACCCCCGATTTTCATCAATGCGTCCATATCCTGTTTCAGAATGGCTCACTTATTCTTGTTGATCGAAATCCCAGTACTCAGGTCCGCAATAGCAAATAGCCAAACAAATTTGTTTATCTCTCAGCCTTTCTGCGCAATTCAGGTTTTGAAAAGTGGCCGAGAGGGGGTTGGGAGCTTTTGCCCCAGCTCGTATAAATGAGCAACCAGTACAACTGTCTTACAGAATTACTGTGTTTCCGGCCCCAATAAAAAATCCTTCTCGTACAGTAGGTACAGCAAGCTTGATGATATTGGTGGACCTTATCATTGTCAAAGAACGAAGACAATCCCAAGAAAAATCAGACCTGGCAGATGACGTGGGGCTTTGTTTATTCGTCTTTTCTTTGAAGCCTGCTCTTTGCTGCTCATAAAACCCCTTGGCCCCTCAAAAAACAAAAACAAAAACAAAAAAGCCGCCCCGTTTTGAACCAAACACTCGGCACGGCGTGGCATTTGCCAATGAACAGCCATGCCGGGACGGCCATTTCATCATCGATTGATTCTCCCGCTTCTTCCCGCGCAACACCATTTCAGACCGCCCTATGAGATTGTTACTTTTTTTTTCTGTTGGTTGTGCCGTACTCCGTACTATTTGCTTGCTTTCCTGTGACATGTATCCAACGTGCGCTTTTGTAACGGTAAAGGTCAAAAGAAAAATAAAAGGCACAGGCAAGACAAGAATGGAAACAGAAGATGCACTTTAGATTTGGATCCCGATTGGCCGATCAATCAGCCGCACAGCAACACTGAAAAGAATACCGTGACTTGGCTGAGATTCACAAGTGAGGCACTTGAAACAGCTGTGTTCGTTCCTTGTTGATACGGTACGTACACTTTTGAATAAAAATGGTGGAGACTCCATTCCAAGTATTTCATCATGATAATCATGATAATCTAGATCAGACCCGCGCCTACTACCAAGTAAAGCCAGCACCACGCTACAGTATACGCAAAGCGGACCGATCTTCAGTGAGGCTTAAGTTGTGCATAGGGCCAGTAATCTCCAGGGGCATGCCTGGTGGGCAAATTAGCCAGGTAAAAAAACAAAATTGAGATGAACTCTCTATGCTAAACGCCGATTAAATGCATCAAGGCTACACAAGAAAAAAAGTTTTAAAAAAAAACATATCTACTATACAAGCTGAAGATAGCTTGCTGGAACACTCTTTGTCAAGCCGCCCTTCTCAACCTCGGCCCATCCATCCCCTGGGTCTTCCTTGACCAGCACCAACCGTTCACCCTCCACGATGCTGTGCTCGGCGTCGCTCTGCGCCGTGTAGTCATACATGACATCTACATGCCTCACCGCCTTCTTCGCCCCGCGCCGAGGTGCCACCGCCGGCCCCTTCTTTTTCACCGCGGGCGCAGTCCCGCCGATTGATGAGCCGCTGTTGGAGTAAATCGAGCCCGGACGGCCTGATGCGCCAGTGTCCTGAGGTACCATGGCTGGTGGAGGCGCAATGACGGTTGCTGATGGTGCCCCTGCCGGTGCCAACTCGACGTACGTCGCGGGCACAAGCCCTTCCTTGTATCCAGCCCGAACTTTGATCCATCCCGAGCCAGCTGTGCAAGATAAATGTTGTTAGTAAACTATGGAGCAATGTGAAGCAAAAACGCCAGTTTTCCGGGTGCCACTTACTATCTGGTTCGAGGATCACGAGATCCCGCCCTGCCGGCACCGTGAGCTCGCCCTCGCCATTGGCATCAAAGGCGTACATCATCTTGCCCTTCTGCTCCGGTGCCTTGCCCGCGCCAATACCCGAGCTACCGTTCGCCGGTGTGCTCCCAGGCAGCTCACTGATGTATGCCGCGGGAGGTGGGGCGATAACCCTGTTCTTCCGCAGCGTGTTGGCCGGTTTCGGCGCCGCCGGTGCCTCGCCAGCCGGCGTCTCATCGGCTGGCGACTTGGTGCCCGATATCGACCGGTGTGCGCTCGCGGCGTAGCCTGAGCTCAATGAGTTCATCGTATCGGATCTGCTCAAAGCAGGTAGTTCCGCGATACCCTCGGTTGACGATGGCGTCTTTTTGTGTGTACTACCACTGGGCTTAAGCAGAGCGTTGGCCGCTTCCTGCCTCTCAGCCTTAAGCTTCTTGCGGTCTTCTTTACTCTGCTCGCCAGGGCATTCTGCCGGCACCTTCATCTCGCACTTGCTGTGGCATGTGTAGCCACAATCTCTACAGTCAAATCCCTTGGCGGAGAGACCCCAAATCCTCTCACCGCAAAGATCGCAGTTGGTGGGGATCTTAAAAGTCTGGGATTTGAAGTTGTGGTTTTTCGCGCCCAGCGTCACATCGCCGACGGCGGACGTGATGGTGGATGTCTCAACCTCGGCCGTTATTCGTTTGCGTTCAACCTGGTGAAGATCCTCTTGCATTGCAAAGATCGAGTTGACCACGGCCACCTCGTCCTTCTTGTCTGTCCCGTTCCTAACGTTCTGCTTGACCCGCTTCATTGCCTCAACCTCGCGTCGTTTCTTGTCGACCTCACGCCTTAGATCGCCCAGCTGACTCTTGGACTTGTTGAGTACATTGCGCAAGTATACTTTTGCTGGTTCGTCCACCACCATAGAGTCATCGTCATGCCACACAGGGCTTGGTTCGAACATCTTGTCCGCGGGCTCCTGCCATGCACCAATGTTGTGGCGCATGTACATAAGAGAGTCTAGATGGGGCAGATTCCGCGCAATCTCCTCCGTCTGGTGATCTATCATCTCTCCGCTCGACTTCAAAAGACCTGATTCTAAAGTCGAAGCCAGAGTCCAGAGTTCGTTTATCTTGATGGTCTTGAACTCTGAAAGGTCCTGTAAACTGTCCATAACCTCGGGAACATACTCATGATAGTACTTTTCCTTTTGCTTGTTCGTGACATTGATGGCAATGATATATGTGTTCTTGGCGTTGTTCATCTCGTGTATCTGCTGCTGGTAGTTGCTTTGCGCCTTGGCCTTGTCAAACGCCGACTCGGACTTCTTGCGTTTGCTCTCCACCTCCTGACAGACATTGTCGTATTTGCCCTTGACCTTTCGCAGCTCAGAGTATGACGAATCACGTTCCTTCTCGAGCTTATCGGCGAATTCGGCGTGTCGTTTGCGAAGCTCGTCAAACTTGGTCTGGAATACCTGCATCGGTGTAGCTACCCGGTTGATCAGTTCGTTGGCGTATCGACTATGCTCCTCTGCTCGCCTCTCGACCGTGTTCAGCTGCGTCGTCCATGTTGTTATGGAAGCACTGGTATTAACAGAGGATGTCAGTGTTTCCGCAATCGACGGTGGCATGGACTACGAAACAATAACGAGCGCGAGGTTCCCAACCTTTCTAAAGATCCAGGGGTCATTGCTGGCGTGTCGCCCACACTCAAAACCGCAGACTTTTTTGATTTCTTCTCATAGTACTTCTTGGCAAGTGCTGCGAGTTTTGCGCTGTAGTCCTTCTCAATTGCTGCTCGTTCACGGTAAAACTGCTGGAGGTCGTCGATCCAGGCAATGCCATGACCAACCCAGGCATTGGCGGGTTTGAAGCCATCCTACCTTCTTGTCAGCACGAAAACTAGCAAAAAGAATAAGTGCAAGCCAGAAATATTAGGTGTGCATACCTTGAGTTCTGCGCCAAATGTTGGCGCAACCTCGGTATCGGTCATGATCGGGCCAAAAATTCGAGTTTCGGTGATGTGGATTTATGCGCCGACTACGGAAGCTGCCGAAACACCTCTAGAAGTCTCATGCATGGATCCAGGCCAGTCGTTCAGTTCAGTCAGGTGAGATGGCTCGCTTGCTGTCCAGCCTGCGATGCGGTGTTGTTAGATTGCGCGCAATATGGAAGGGTTCACCAAGGCGGAACTTTCGGTCAACTTTCTTTGCATCGAGAGCTGACAGGAAATGCAATCGCTACCCGGTGGATTGCGCGGACTCGTCGTCAATAACCCGACCCCTCCAACCGCCAAGCCGTGGATAAATCTCGTGTCTTCAGCAGTTGGAGCAGTGGATCCATGCGTTCCGTGCATGGGGTGAGCTGGGGTACTTAAGGCAAGGTACAGTAAAGTAAGTTGGCAAGGTCCTTACCTAGAGCTAGAGCTAGAAATAGTCGTATAGCAGCTAGAACTAGTGACGGCAAACAACAGATGGAAAATAAGGATCCCAATTTTGAGTACCTAACCTTTAGTTACAGTCAAGTTTCATGGACGTCAAACCAGTTCCAAGAAACGGTCAGATTATATACCGGTAAGCCTACCGCAACTGTCCTTGAACCAGGAGATTATCTTTGCTGCGGAATAGTTCAAAGGTACGAAACACTGGCGTCGTCAGCCCGCTGGCTAGAATCTCCAAGTCTAACGGTTGGGTTATGTACTAAACCAACATCCGAGCAAAAACAACAGACGTTGCTTAGATGTTTTGGCCACAAATAATTTCCTATTTTGACGGATCTTTCCACTAATCTATAATTAAACCAAAGATCAATCCGTAGATTTAGTCAGTGTATAAGGAGATTAGGTGAACGAGATATTCGTGCACAAGCTTTAGAAGACTTACAAGACAAGTGTAGCACAACTTGCTTTTTGAAGGCGACAAGGTGAACAAGGATTTTGACAGACGCTATCCAAGCAGCGTTACCCCGCGGAGCTTGGACCATGTGTACCTTACCTTGAGCTCCACTAAAATTCACGATGCCGCAGGCTGCTTGCGGCTTCGAATCTTTCTTCAACGAGACATGTCAAAGAAGGTAGGAATATTTTAAAAGGAGAAAATCAGCCAAACACCCAAACACCCAAACAAGGAAGGAGCAACGCGGTCTTTCTCAGTTCAGACTCAATTTTATAGGCACGTACACGATCCAAGCACTGGCAATCGCACCTCACAATTTCCGCCCCTCCTCGTCAACCTCTACATCTCAGTTCACCTTTCCCAAACACAGTACCTAGGTACTCTTCCACAAGAGCTATTAAAGCTATCTATTACCTACCTACCTAATTTAATGTGGCCGACTGGCTGGTGAATAAGAGGGCTCGTCTTCTCTGGTGCACTGCATTGGAGTTGAGGCTGTTCCTATCCTCCTTACACATTCCCACTGCCCATCATGCAGCCATACAACGCCTCTTCTCAGCAGCAAGCTAACCTTTGGGCTTTTAACCCATGGCCTCCAGCTCAGAACCAAGCCATGTCCGACCTCGCCAGCCGGATCACGGCGCCGGCTGCTGCCACGCCGGCTACAGAGACCGACGCGCCTGCCGCCGCCTCGAGCACATTAACTGTTCCTCAAGATGGAGCAGCCGATGGAGCCAACAGCAGTGGTCTCCTGGAGTCCAACTACGATGTGGAGGTTCAGCTCGGAGACCCGGATACGGACAGCCCGCTGTCATCTATTAGCAGCTTTTCGGAGCTTGGACTGTGCGAACACCCTTCCCAGTGACCGCCGCCTGGTCTCTGACCCAAGCTGACGAACCTTTTACGCACCGATGCAGCCCACAGGGAATCATTGATGGTCTGTTAGCAATGAACTTTAAGAAGCCTTCCAAGATCCAGGCCAGAGCGCTTCCTCTGATGCTCAGCAACCCGCCGCGCAACATGATTGCTCAGTCGCAGTCTGGAACTGGAAAGACCGGCGCCTTCGTCGTCACAATACTATCGCGTGTGGACTTTAACCAACCTGATCAGCCCCAAGCTCTAGCTCTGGCCCCAAGTCGAGAACTTGCCCGGCAGATCCAGAGCGTCATTCAGTCCATCGGCCAGTTTTGTACAGGACTCGTCGTTGACGCCGCCATCCCTGGCGCGATCTCGCGAGAGACTGGTGTCAAGGCCAATGTGGTGGTTGGCACACCAGGCACGGTCATGGATCTTATCCGACGCCGCCAGTTCGACGTATCACAGTTGAAGCTGCTTGTGGTTGACGAGGCAGACAACATGCTTGACCAACAAGGTCTCGGAGAGCAGTGTGTCCGCGTGAAGAAGTGAGTGTCGATGCCCAAGTTGGTAGTGCCGGAACGGAACTGACTGTTTCCCACAGCATGCTCCCAAAGACTATTCAAACCCTCCTGTTCTCTGCAACTTTCCCCGACCATGTTAAGAGTTACGCGGAGAAATTTGCACCCCAGGCCAATCAGATGAAGCTGCGTCAGCAAGAGCTGACAGTCAAGGGCATTTCACAAATGTACATGGACTGTCCGTCACTGAAGGAGAAATATGAGGTCCTCTGCAAGCTGTACGGCCTCATGACGATTGGTTCTTCTGTGATTTTTGTCAAGGTAAGACCCACCCTTGATTGTGCACTACACGAAAGCATGCACCTGCTCACTATGCAAATAGACTCGCGAAAGCGCCGACGAGATCCAGAGAAGGATGGAGACAGACGGACACAAGGTGTCTGCCTTGCACGGAGCATTCCAAGGACAGGAACGTGATCAACTTCTTGACGACTTCAGATCTGGAAAATCTAAGGTCCTGATTACGACCAACGTTCTTGCTCGAGGAATTGACGTTTCTAGCGTCTCCATGGTCATAAACTACGATATTCCCATGAAGGGTCCAGGCGACCAGAGCCCAGATGCCGAGACGTATCTGCACCGTATTGGTCGCACTGGACGATTCGGTCGTGTCGGTGTCAGTATCAGCTTTGTACACGACCGCAAGAGCTTTACTGCGTTGTCTAGCATTGCAGAGCATTACGGTATTGATCTAATTCAGCTGAGCCCGGATGACTGGGATGATACTGAACTGAAGGTTCAAGAAGTCATCAAGTCGAGTAGGGCTAAGCCGGATTACGCACCGACACAGGAGAAGGCCGCCTAGGTGACTGGTATCTCATCAAGTGTCAGGGTCTTGTGATGCGGCGGTACCTGTTCCAGATCAATGTGTGGGCGTCTATCACCATGGTGTCTTGATTTTATCCACTTCTCAATGTTAGGGCTGGCGCAGATATTCCTGCTAGCTTTTATGCTTAAGCTAAATGTCGGCAAAAGGTTTTGAAGAATTTACCCGGAGCTTGGAGGCCCAGGGGAGGATGGATGTCTGTTGTTTTGTGCGAGGAAACGAGAATCATGATACCAAGCTATGCAACCCAGAGGAAACTGTTACTTTCCCCATTTCCATGGGGTACTCATGTGACTAGGCTTTTGGTGGCTTGTTCACTGTATGCTAAGCGCTGTACCTGCATTAGTGACGCAATGTCGGTCAACCGCATGGAGATCAAAACTTCCGGTATTGCGGAGGGAACAGAAGCTCGGAATTCCCATATCCGAAACAGGGCGGGCGCTTCGGTGGGCGCTTCGAACTGATTGTATCTGGAGGCGAGGTTCCAACGGAGCAAGTTCCGTCAATTGAAATTCTCTCCGTAATTCATCACATAATCCTGATCCATCCTTGGATTCCTTCCCATGTGAAGGTGAAAGGGTGTGGGAGGGCAATGCGAATTTCAAATTCCGAATGGAAACAGACAGTAAAGGCTTCAGGATGCATCAAGGGCAAGGAAAGGATGATACGAGAAGTGTTCTTCTGCCTAGATGTCATTATTGCATATCTCGGGTGGCGTGGGTATATCAGTCCTGGAGGCCTAGGCCAATCGGCCGTGCAGATCCGATGGCTTACTATATGTGTAGTGTAGTACAGTATGGTATTTATTTGACAGGTTCTCGTAAAGTACCGAAGAAGTTTAAGGTTAGTGGATGGGATGACAGCCCGGGTTGTTTCATCCATTAAGTTGGATGGACAACATCAAAATACATTATAGGCTATGTTAGTGACGGTTATATGCAGTAATAGTTTAAACAAGATGAATAGAGAAGTAGTTTTGCGATGCATCATGGCAAATTTAATGATGCAGAAAACCGTATAATCAACACTCAATGCCACGGAGAAAGGGTGGACTGCAAGACTAGCGCCCCTAGAACCCTAGAGGTGGGCTGTCTCTACTCATAGTAGTCGGTCGCAGCACGAAAATAGGCGCCGGAATAAGCGCGAACAATTAAAACCCCTGCAATGGAGTGCAGCCCCCCTGCAGATGGCCCCACCAATGAAGGAAGTTGTGGCTGTAGAAGATCAGTTCTGCTGCGGGCACTGGCTGAGCCTCGATTACAATGACAAGATACACACGCAAACTTTTCCACCAAGGCGACTGATTTCTGATTGAGTGCTCTCACCCCATCATCCCTCCCGAGTCACCCTTACATGCAGACCGAGGCTCCGCGCGACGACAAATCTGTATCCGGGAATGACGCAAAAAAGAAAACACACGTTTTTTTTTTTTTTTTTTTTTTTTTTTTTTTTTTTCTTTTTCGAAACAATTAATGTCTGGACCCCTGCGATCAAGTGGTCCTGGGCGGTAAAAAAAAAAAAAAGTCAGATCTCATACCTGTGATTTCAGAGGAGCGGGACTAAGTCTCCTTCTTTTCTCGGCATCGAGATATTGCGGGCGCTTCTGAGCAGCGCGTGGTCGAATCAGAGCGTGGAGGATTGTCTTTTGTTGCTGCAGACGAAGCGTTGCTCGTCAGGGTTGAAACCGGCGGCTTTCTATTGCATCAGGCATCGCTATGTTTTTTATTTTTATTTTTATTTTATTTTCCCCCCCCTTTCTTCGTATGGGTTTGTCTTGCATCTGTCTTTTCGTCGCTTTTTTTTTTTCCTTCTCACTTTCTTTCCTCGTCTTGTCAATTTGCTGCCATTTTTTCTTCGTTGCATACACTTCAGGGTTGCTGGCCAAATCCAAGTCGTGATTTGCTCTTCACTTCAAATCTTGTTGGTTGCGCATTCTGAGAAATGCTCAGCGAGCAATTCTCCTCTATTACCCAATTAATTTTCAACGTCTCTCATATAACTATCGAGCATCAAATGCTTTCTCATGATAGTTCTTAAGCGAAAGAATCTCCATCAAATACCGTCTTGGATGTGCTGCTGCTGAGCGTAGCGGCTGGTCGCATCTATTAGAGGAGCTGGGCCTGCCTTTGTTCTCCACGCTGAGCAACAGGCAGGCAGTCGTAAGGCTTGGCTCACACCTTTTGGACACAGCCCCGTCAGGTTGGTTTAGTTCGATTTATACCTCGCCCGCCTTATTCAGCCTCCGCAATGTGGGATGGGGTCCTGGTCATTGATTACTATGGCTACATGGTCCCAGCCGGGCTTCATCAAGTGAAGAACTGCCATCCCAAGAAAAGAGCGTCTCGCTCAATGTTATTGTTTTTCTTTTCTCTTTTTTTCCCCCTTTCCATGACAGCTAGTTCCCTATGCAAAAAAACAATATCACGGAAAACAGAATAACAGAATAGCTAACAAATAGGTTAAACCGATTCGATTCGTCTTGGGGAAAAAAGAGCCAAGACTATATACCCAATTGCAACGACCGCATGCCGGGCGGACGACGACATGGAAGTCGCGTCACGATGCCTTCAATCAATATGGCCGCCCTCAAGCCGATTCTTGTCTTCATCGCCATCTGGACCATTGTCCCGATACAAGTTCGCGCAGCCGATGCCACCACGACCGCGACCGCAGCCTCTCCCGCGGCTACTCTTGTCCCTTCATGCGCCAGAGGTTGTTTCCAGTCCTTCCTGGATGTTTATGAATTCACAGGTTCTTGCGGCGAAACGCCATCATTAGATTGCCTCTGTGGGAGGTATAGCTCATCAGGTGCTACGATAGGCGAGGGTGCTGTCCAATGTATCGTCGCGGAAGCAGAAACAGGCACCTGCTCCAAGGACGATGCGAGCCGTAAGTTTACCCATCCCTCCAATATTCTGAAATGCAATGAGCAAAAACCATCTGTTTTGAAGGGTGAAGATACGATACTGACATGACGGTGTTTTCAGAGAGTCTAATATCCAAAGCTTACAGTGCATGTCAAGAACAGCCCAATGCTGTTACTCCCACCCTCAAGACTATCGTCGCGACTTTGGTGACCTCGACGACAGCAAGCCCAACTAACTCTCCCACTCCTACCACTATGATAACCTCATCGAGACCACCAACAGGAACTAACGCCCCAGGGGCATCTGCCACTGCAACATCTACTCCCCAAGAATCTAACAAATCCTCAGCAGCACTCAATGGAAGTCAGGTTGCCGGTGTAACTATCGGTGCGGTTTCCGGGGTTTTTATCCTTGTAGCATTCGTCTTCATAGCGAGATGTTCCCGGAAGAAGCACCTAAACAATGTCGCCGCAAGGGATAAAAGTGTGTCGTTTGATAGTGAGAGATCGGCGCCTGGTCCCGGCATGAATGGTCGGCAGGGTAGCATGCAGATCTCAGCTCCTTTGCACGTTGCATCCGGGCCGGCCGCGTGGGCTCCGCAGCCCTACGAGAGTATGCCCACTGCTCCTGCTCCACGACTAAGCACCATTGGCCAGGCGCTGACGCCTGCGGGAAATACGGCCACGCACTTTGACAACACGACCTCCAACAACAACCAGTCCACAACGCATCCCACACTAACGCCGAGGAGACGAGACTCGGCCGAATTCTTTGCCGCTCTTGCGCGTAACGAGCAGCCTGGGCAAGTCCCTCGCCAGCAATCCTCAAACGGCTCCAAACCTCAACTTAACGTCGCAATTCCTGCAAGCATCCCTGGTACTAACAGGGACAGTCAGGTAACAGAGTTCGCCGAAGATGGAGAGGACATGGATCCAGAGACGGCAGGTGGAAACATCTGGCGCCCGCCGCCGACGGATCCTACCTCGGCATCCACCTACTACGTAGCCGATAAATGGGGCAACTGGCGACGAAAGTCAGTGTCGACCCGGGAGCCGAACACGACATACGGGAATATGGCGCCACTCAGGTCCGCATCTTCGGCCACAGTGCCTCCGTTGAAGCTTGGAAAGAAACTACCAGGACAAGGCGATGGAAGCCCAAGTGCCGCCTCGAGCGTTTACTCGGTCTTTACGCCACCGCAGTCTGAATATCCTGGGGCTAATAACCCAATGCCGCCGTTGCCTCCCTTTCCAAAGTCATCATACGCCAAGATGCTGGAAATGAACAGGGCTCTGGAGGCTAGCACTCATGGACCCACACCTCAGCGAAATGCCTCAACAGCCAGCAACGGCCCTATTGGCGCTCGTAGTGCCTGGCCTAAATCCGTGCCGAGAGACTCGCAGACTACGACAACAACCATCTTGGATGATGACGATTTGACATCCCCAAACCATGGAAACAGCATGGTGATGCCCGAGACAGCAGACGGAATCAGGAAGATGCTGGGGGGTGGCTCTTCGGCCCGCCCAAGGTCAACCATCCCACCCCCCGTTTCGTACAACAACATGACCAGTAGCAGCCGTTATCCCCCGGCCGTATCTAGCCCAGCTCGTCCTTCATCAAGCCACTCCTGGACATCAGCAGCCACCAACTGGCAAAATGAAGAGTCCAGTCCACTGAGTCCTATCCTTGGACGCATGCCTCCGCAAGGAGCATCGGCCCAAACCCGTGCCGATGTACCCGATCCGCATTTGCTGTCACCGCCGATGCCGTCACAACTGCGGATGCCTACAACTACTGCATCCTCGAACACCAGTGGCCGCAGCCTGACGCGCCAGGGAAACGCAATGACGATGCCAGGACCCAGCATGGACGACGAGCCAGTCGTCTTTCCCGCGTTCCCGCCCTCCCCGGATAGCTTTCGGTCAACCGGCAGCGGACTGCTCGCGAAGCGACTGGGTGCCGAGCGTGCGGCCGACTTGAGCCTCGAGACTGAGGTGCAGCCAGCGACCCGGGCTCACTGGATGCGACAGTTGTCGCCATCGTCGCCATCTTCGGGTCCGGCTGTCGGTCTGCCGCTGCCGGTAACACCAGGCTGGGAGCCCAAGCTTACTCCAACACGGCGGGGCGATGACCTGTTTCTCAAGGTTGCGTGAAAAAAAAAGGGACAAAAGAAACCGGTTCCACACAAAATCCATGCTTACCCGAGGGACACAGTCTTACTATGATTCTAGACAAGACCCTTTGCTTACACCCCCATAATCCTGACCAACAAAACCACCCCCTGGTCATCTCAAGTGGGATGTGGTCTAAGCCACCATAACCCACCCAACCTGGACAACATTGTATTACTACGACACAAGGGACTCCTGCCAACGAAGTAAGGTAGTCATTATATTTTTGCATTAGGTGTTTTTTTCTTCCACTTGTACATAAAACTTTTGGATGTTTTTTTCTTCCCTTTTCGGTATTTTTTTTTTTTTTTGGCGTTTTATGGAGCACACAGGGTGCGGTATACCCCCAGTTTTGGTTTTGGTATTTATTGCTCTTTACTTTGTTATTCGATTTTGGCCATTCTGTTTCGTTTTGGGCGGCTAGAGGCAGAGAGATCAAACAAAATGTCCTAGAGGTGTAGAAAGCCATAATAATTCTGACTTTTTATCTTTTTACCTGCTTCACTAATACCCAAGGCTGCATTATCGGAGCCATTCCCCCATGCAATTGTTTCTGTTGCAAGTCCACGGCAACACGAAAAGATATATCGTCGGTGAGTGATCAACCGTCTACAATTGTGGTAATTACAAGTTGCGACTACGAGAGTGCATGGGCTCAATCGGAGTAGGCTGCTACGGATCATAATATATGGATAAAATGTTCTATTCCAATGTACGATAAGAAACTCGCCATAGGAAACTAGTGTGCGTATCGAAAGTACAAATCGCACGACATAATTGTGAGGGAAAAAAGAAGAAAAAAAGAAAACAATACAGGAAAAAAAAGCCGACGCCAACTCCAGTGATTTCGAACCTTTCCGATGAAAAACAGACACATGTTGTCTGGTTGCCGTTCCCACCCATTGGGAGTAATTTCATGATAATATCGTATTGGCCGATTAAATCGGATTCCCCTCGCTCATCAGACGCAGAACACGAAAAGAAAGGAAGAAAATTTGAGAAACAAGACTGGGGGAAACCATATCAGACCACAAAGAGAAAGGAAGTCACGGGGAAAAAAAGTACAAAATTGTCTTGAAAACACACGCATCACGCCCTGCCCCGAAGTTGCGGCAACAAAATTCGATCGTCACCATCCGCTCGAGAATCGCACCCTTGGCCGCTTACGCTTGAGTTTCGAGGTGGCACAGTTGGCGACGGCAACTCGATACTGCCGGTACAGTCCCCGTCATCTCCATAGTGGTTAAGCGGTCGCTGTCTGTCCCTACTCCAATCCAACGCACAGGTACCACAGACTTTCAGACTACTCTGGCGTGGAGTGCTGTTGAGACTGGTGGTGCTATTAACCAGTGTAGTGCCGTCGGTTGAGTGGGGGATGCGGCGTTCGCCCGCGAAAGTAAAGAACTGGCCAGATGTGAGTTGCGGAGAAACGAAACGAGTTGGAGTAGAAGGACCGCGGTTTGGTGAGTTGGTGGCCGTCGCTGCGGTTGCCTGACGTTCTGATCTGGGGGTGGTAGGCCCGTGCAACGTCGACAAGGCTACCCGACTGGCACTCTATGCCTCGGCCCTTCCGCCGTAATCGCGTCCCGATGCCTGTGCCGTGCCTGGCGGTGCTCCCGCAGCACCTCTCTTGGGTGCCGGAGCGTTGTTCCAGGAAAGATAAGTGTGGTCGCCCAATTTTCTGTTAATGTGTTAGAAGAGAGGTTTGGGTGCGTAGATTATGATGAACAAGCTTGAGAATATGGTACAGGGTAGTACACTAACCTCGGCTTGATCAAGTGAGTAGCGGTAAAGATAACACCAAGGATGATGCAGATGCCGCCCACGACAATGTAGGCAATTCCCAAGAACGGATTTCTACCACCAATAACGGTCCTTGTCGTGATCAGAAGCGATTTGGTGCCGCGGTAAGCATCGGCAGGCCAATCTAAACAAAAGTTTTAGCACCCATATAAGCACCCGAGTGAGATGATTTCCAACACTTACGGCTCTCGATCTCAACCTGATAGGTACCCTCTTTCATAGTTGAAGAATCATTGCGGCGGTACAGCTTGCTAAAGTTAGGCAGACCTGCGGTCCTCATCCACACCTGGAAGGCTTGCCATGTTTTTAAATTTGGCACAGTTTCCTTCGTGTATTTGTCGCCATACTGCTTCCTCCAGTTGGGCGGAGGGACGACGTCATCAATGTTCATATCGGACGGGAAGTTTCCATACAATTCTGCATCAGAGGGCCAAGCAATGTTGGAGTTGTTGGCCATTTTGTAGACTTCAGAACCGTTCTTCGCCTCTGCCGAGTTGGAGTTAAGCAGCACGGGCTCGGAGATGGTGTCATTGAACAAGGAGTTCGCGATCAGTCCACACGGATAGTACGCTTTGCCGTTGGAATCAGCCGTCAAGGGTGTGCACGGCGAGGAGCGAACAGCGCCAACGTCCACTTTGTCTCCCTTGAGCTGTTTGTCATAGTAACTGCTGACGTAGCGGCGGTGGTTTTGGTAGAAGTTGGTGAGGGTGTAGTACATAAGGACCGGAGGGTACATGTTCTCGGGGAGTGTAAACTGCAGAGTGCAGACAGACACATCGGTTTCATTCTGATTCGGATTCGTGTTGGTGGCGAACTTCATTTTCTTCGTTGACCTGCTCCACTGAGGAGGATTGACTTGATTTCCCGACGCAAATTGGGTCTTAACCAAACCGGAAGGCATGTTTTCGAACTTGTTGTCACCCCCCTGAGTCGCACAGTTGGTGTAGTCCAGCGATATCATTTTCACCTATGCGACGGTATGGTATGAGCGGTGATCCAGTATCATGCAAATAGCGGCAAGGCGCGAGGGAACCAGGTTAACGTACGGTAGTGCTGGCGTAGAGAAGCCCACCTCCTATTGGGGCAAAGATGACGCCGATGGCGAAGAATAACGGCAAAACCGTTTTTGGAGTGAGAATTGGCCTGCAACACACACGTCAGATCCAACCCGGACAAGCCGCTCGATGATCGTGGAGGGGAAAACCTACTGCCATGCCTTCAAACGTTGTTGCCTGAAGGCCGTGTCTGCGCAGATAGTTTCAGGTCAATACAAAGTGTCGATAGACAGCTAACGCCTTGAAAATCCCCAAAAAAATAGTCGTGGAAAGGAGCGCGGGTGAGATGACGACGTACTGGCTGGCCTCTTGCTCTTTTTCTTGTCTTGCTTCTTGGAATCGTCATCATGCGAATTAATCGAGTCCGCATGCCCGTTGGTACCGATGGAGCCGCCGCCGGCCATGGTGAAGAATTTCGAGCAGAGATGTTCGCTTCGTATTGCGGGTTTAAATGCGGTCTTCGTCGTCGTGAATGGTGATGTCCGGTGATCCCGCGGCGCAAAGTTGCAAGTTGGAAACACGACTTGCAGAATGTCAAGGCGGTTCGGTTCTCGTCAGGGATAGTGGCTGATACGCGTTTGGTCAGCAGGAATTGCAACACAGCCACTTCCACATTTAACCAACCCACAAGCCGTACCCAGCCAAGCCGGCCAGGCGTCAGATTGAATTGCACGGACCACATCATCGGGCTTGGCAGCCTTTTCTTGGCCCGCAGCACAGACCATGCCACTTTAGCCAGCTCCAAACGGCGGAATCCAGGCAAGCTCAGCGTTGCATTGTGGGATTGGGGGAGCCGTTGACATATGGGATTGTGAATGGACGTTTTGTGGTCTAATACTTGTAATTGTATAGGTAAGATGCTTGCAAGGTGTCAATAAATGCTTTAAAACGTCGTCATTGAATGAAACCTCCTCCATTTGTAGTGGGTTTGACATTTAATGGACCCAGTTGTGTGCGATGCACCTTGAAAATAGCATGGCATCATTGGTACCTCAAACTAATCTAAGTACGTAGGTACCTTACCTTACGTCCCGTCTTCAGGTACAGTACATGAAAACCTGAAGTGCTCGTGTGTCCATGTGTAGACTGAGTACAGGTGACGACAGAGCAGAAAACTTGTACGGCCAGCCCTTAATGAAGATCCGAAAGATTTGTTTTATTGTGTTGCCCTGTCGTGCTACTCAACGATGGAACTCTTGTCCCATCGGTAAGGCCGAGTAACTCCCCAAACATGAGCCCTTTGTGCACCTACTACCTATCGCATGCCCTGTGTGATCTTGGTTCGGGCGGCAGTTGAGCACCATGTATTGCGGGCCCACCTTCTGATACTCGGAGTCAACAAAAAAGGAAAGAGACAATCACCATCTTCATTCGGAACATTCAAAGTGCCACTTTGGGGGAAATACCTGTAACTGCAGGCTTCGCCTATCCTATCTGGGTGCCTCTATGTGCGTTCAATCCATGGCACCCTGATCCAAAAAAAAAAAAATTGCGCACCCCATGCGACCTGAGCTATTTGTTGCCGCCCCTCAGTTCACGGCCTTGGGTTAGCTGTGAACAGCTGCACAGAAGCTCCAGGTGTCGTCGGCAGAAGCCTCTATGTGACCTGTGCGTCTTTCTAGAAGGCTTCGAAGTCGGATTGACTGGGGCCCGTGCTGGGGTTTCGGGGGCCAATCTGAGGTGCACTGCTGGGATGTGACTGGCTCCATCCAGATTGACTTCCCTCCCGCCTTCCCAAGGGAGGTATGAAGAGGGGGAGGGCGTCGCGTCCAGGGGCAGAGGGAGGGGTGACGAGCTTGCTGCAAGTACGACACAACATTCGCTCAACTTTTCCTCCTTCCCGCCATCAATCTCCACTCTAACAGTCCCTTCTTTCCCTCATCGGGAGCATCTTGACCTTTCTTTCCCAATCTGCTTGCAGCGATTTTCAGTTTTTCAGTTTATTGAGGTACCTTGCCTTGTTTCCATTGATTGCCAACAAGGTTGGTAGGTACCTTACATACGGTACAACATCACCTGCCTAAGCGGTCTACCAGCCCTTAGCCGCACAGCTCCCAGCTTGGTCAAGGTACCGACCTTAACCTTCTGCTGGTACCTACATTCTACCGCCGCTCAATTCGGACTCACTCTTTTGACATCATTCAACGCCCACCCCCTCAAGAACGAACTCTCCACTGAGTAAAGTTTATCTGGTAGTCAACAAATGCTCCCGTCTTGCCAGCCTGTCTACCTTAGTAGCCGCCATCGTCATTTCTCGCCACATCGCACCACAATTAAACCCACCGGCCGAAATCTAAGCTCCAACTGCCTGCTTGGCTACCGCATCTAGCTGCATCCACGCCGAGCGCAGCGCAATCACAACATTGTCAACCGCATTCCAGAGCGACAACCTTGACATTCCACGTCCATTTGGTCTACTGGTACGACGACGGCCAGCTGTATTCGACTTCCACCCACCTCATACGTGCCAAACTGTAACATCTACGCCGTCACCTACACCTACGAAATAAACCTGCATTTCATCAGAGCAGTTTCTCCTCATTCAGGTACGTTTTGCACCCGTGCTGCCGGGTACGTACCGTAAAGCCCCACCTTGACTTTCTTTGTTCCTGTTCCGCCGGTATTATTTGATTTATCTACCTGGTGCTATCTGCACTTACTCTTTAAGTTTTGTCAAACACGTGGGCATTTCCATATCACCAGCACTAATTCTGGCCTGAATTGCCAGAGACACCTCAACTCCATGTTTGTATTGTCGTTCATTTAGTTAAATCTCTTCCAGACATTGGCACATATCCTTAATACCTTCTTTCTTCCGTGGAACCTTGCCCGGTCTGGAACTTGTCGATCCTAGCTACGTTGTGAGCTATCATAGCACTGGACGAAGATCTGACTGACCAAATAACAATCAGTTGTGGTCTCTAGGTACCACATCGGATGAGCCTAATCGGATAGCGTACTGGTATGAAACCATCCTTATCACGGAACCGTTCATCGGTGGCTCATAACAGCATTTTTTTGCCCTTGGCCAGCTCTTACGGAGATTCTCACCTTGGTTGAGGCCTTGGCTAACCGACTATCTGTCTTGCCAGGCTCTGCGTCCCATATCTGCTTAGTCCTTCCTCGAAACGCAAACAATCATAGGCAAGCCAAGCCGAGTGACCTCGTTCATCAGTCATCATGTCGGCCAGCGGATTCACCAGTCCATTTGGTGCCAATTCGAACCCCTTCAGCTCGCCGGAAGAAAGGAGAGGTGTAGCCGGATCTATCCAACCTGTACTGGAAGAAGAGGAGGCCGACGGAATCGGCAGTGACCCCATTTCATTCAAAAGCCCTGGATTCCGAGCACCATTTGGTGGAGGCGACGCAAACTCGGAAGGACCACCATCCTCGAGGCCACAAAACCCGGATGGGTATCCAGCCCAGTACAACTTTGCGAGGAGAACGTCAGTTTCGGCCGAGTCACTGAAGCCGATTGCCGATTCATATGACAATTGGACCCCGCCCTTCCACCCAAAGAGTGCCGAACAACTGGAGAGGCTTAAGAAGGCCATACAAGGCAACTTCCTGTTTAGTCACTTGGACGATGAGCAAAGTGCTCAAATTCTCGGCGCTTTGGTGGAAAAGCCCATCCCCGCCAAGGACATCAAGGTTTGTCTGACGGCATTTAGCCATTGCAGTGAATGCACTGAAATGACAAAGCTGACTGTGGAGTCTACAGGTAATCGTCCAAGGTGATGCTGGTGACTATTTCTATGTTGTTGAGAAAGGCAAGTTCAACGTCTATGTCAACTCGAGCGGCGTGATGCAAGCAGGAACACAAGGCCTGGGCGATCACGTCGGTACCATCGAGGCAGGGGGCTCTTTTGGCGAGCTGGCCCTCATGTATAATGCACCACGAGCGGCTACAGTCATGTCGGCTGAGCCCAACTGTGTTCTCTGGGCCCTCGACAGAGTGACTTTCCGCCGCATCCTCATGGAGTCGACATTTTCACGCCGCCGGATGTACGAGAACTTCCTGGAAGAGGTTCCCATTTTGTCAACGTTGACAGCATACGAGCGATCAAAGATTGCCGATGCCCTTGAGACACAAAAATACCCTCCTGGCACAGTTGTAATCAAGGAGGGTGATCCGGGCGAAGACTTCTACCTCCTTGAGAGCGGCGAGGCTGAAGCTTTCAAAGCCGGGATTGACCAACCTGTGAAGCTCTATAAGAAGGGTGACTTCTTTGGAGAACTTGCTCTACTTAATGATGCACCGCGCGCTGCCAGTGTGGTGAGCAAGACCGAGGTCAAGGTAGCAGCACTGGGGAAGTCGGCCTTCCAAAGACTTCTTGGGCCAGTGGAGCCGATTATGAGGCGTACAAGATATGACGCCATCAAAACTGGCGTCGAGGAAATGGATCCACTACAGGCTGCCTAACCATGTCAACAAGACTGAAGACCGCTGGTCGACAGAGAGGAAATAGGTTGTGAAATGCGCGATGGACATCTGACGGGTTGGTCTCTGACAGTTGGGTTCCTTACTCCATCCAGCATGTGTCGAGGCAAAACTGTTGTTTCTGCGTTTTATTCTGTAAAGACGAGGTAAAGACCGTTACTGTTTGCCGGGCTAGGTGGCGTTGGACGGATGCTCGCAGCTTGTTTGATATTCGTTATTCCCCCATTTTTATGTCAAAAATTCTTAGGCTTTATTCTCTCCGTGGCTCCGTTGAACATTTTCTCTGCGAAGCTTACCGAGGCGCTTACTATTTATAGACAACAAAAAAAAAGTCTTTTCAGAGATGGACTATCAAAACGTCTATTCGTATCAAATACACACTACGACCCAAGGTTCCTCAGTGTGGTATGCAAGACTTGAGGCAATCAATGCGTAGGCAAAGCCCGGATGTCAAACACTAGCTAAAACCGTAGGTTGAACGTCTGTGACATTTCGCGCTTTCTAATTATGCATTCGAACGCGTGCTTTTACAGTCTAGAATATCTCGGCAGCTTTGAGTCGCCGAGCTTGTTACATGATCATTAAGGAACTAGAACATATCCAACATCGCCACTTAATTTGTTTCACCTTTACTATCGGACATTTTCACGCCCCAGCGGCAGCCTGCGCGGCCAACGCCTCGTTCCTCCTCGCCTCGACCTCTGCCCTCAGCCTATGGGTAGCGACCTCGATCTCCAAGACCTGGCCGACCCCCCTCTTCCAGCTATCCTCGAGACCCCTCAGCTCGCCGGCGACGTCATCCTGAGCCCTCCGGCGCTGGATGGCCAGGATGTCGACCTGGCGCTTCGCGGCGGCTAGCTCCGCCTCGAGAGCGCGCAGTTCCCCCTCTAGCTGCCAGTTGGCGACGAGCCAGGCGTTGCGGCCCTCGGGTGCGTCGAGGAGCGCGAGGTGGTGGCGGCGCAGGCGGATGTGGGTCGCTGAGGTGTAGGCCTTTGACAAAGTCGAGGCTAGGGAGTCTGCTGTCGGCGCCGGTCGGCCTTCTTCCTCGTCGTCGTCGTCGTCGAGCTCGTACCGCTTCGTGTCGATGGCGGAGAGCTTGGTTGGCCTGCTCGAGTCGGCGGATGAGGATATGCGGTCCAGCTCGGCGGCGATGGCGGGTGTGAAGTTTGGCGTATAGGCTGGCGGCAGGTGTGGGTGTGGAGCGGTGGCAGTCGCTGATGATGCTTCGAGTTCGGCTGCGACGAGGGCTTCTGCTGCGGCGCGCTGAGTTGGCGTAGGGTCCGGGTCGACGTCTGTAGGTAGTTTCAAAGAGGTTTAGCAGGCTATAATACGTTGGTATAGCTGGTAGAAGCGCGGCTTACATGGTAGAGATTCATGGACTGTCCGCCTGATGGACGACATCTTGACGGCTATGAGATGCAGCACGACGGTCGATTGCCTTGGGTCGTCGTTGCGTTTGGACGCTTTTCGGATATTGAAAAAGTCAATTTGCTACCTAGAAAATTCGCGACTGGATCCTTGCTGTTTCTTCTGCTGTAAACGCTTAGGCTAGTGCTAGGCCTAGTAGTGTTTTGGTCTGTTTTGTTCGGAACTTTTTTCTTTTTTGTTCTGATCTGATGGGTTATCAAAAACGATCGAAAAATAGCAAGCTTTCGCATCCTTGCAAGTAATCCAGCCCGTCGCGTCGCCGAATTCGAGCCACAGGACCAATTCACGCGGGGAACTTCCTGGCTGCTAGTTTGAAGCCTTGATCCTTGTCAATTGGTGGTGGTGGTTACCAACTTTAACCCTAACCCCCGACACTTCAAGCTAGGCGCTGTCGAGCCGAGGCTCAAGGCAAAACGGCTCACGCGTATCGTCCGACCTTTTGGAGATCGCAAATCTTCCATGGCCCAACGGACCAACAGTGCTTTGGTCTTAACATAAGTTTAACCTAGGTATCCGTAGCTAAAATGAGCTTGCTATTTTTGCATAACCGACTGCCGGCCTAGGTTAATGAGCACACGGATGTTGGATGATGGATGCCAGGACGGGTTGACATGTCCGGAGTGCTGCATTGCTGCAGGTCGAATTTTAGTGTGACAAGTCGGGTCGGTCGTGTTCGTTAATGAGAGAGACATGGAGAATTTCTCGCCCCGTATACCATGTGCGTAGAATGTTAGTGGCAGACGTATTCATCAAATACCACCCAAAGCCATTTCAGATCTTCCAGGTTTACTATAGATCGAAATAGGGACGGCTATGCAATTCCGTTATGATCAAGGCCGGCACTTGGTTACAATACGCAGTACGCCTCCAAGTTCTTTGGAGAATAAGCAAGCAAACCCCTGGCGTGCCCGTCTCATAGTGCGGAGCAATGTGTGGGGAAGAAGGGGATCCTTGCAGCATGACCTTCAGTGCGCCGAGGTTCAATCACATGTGTCGCGCGCCCGAAAGCGTCATTAGAGCAAAGGTCCGGGGCATTCGTCAAGGAGCTACCATTCCGGGTGACGGTCTACCTCAAAGCTATATTATATCCTTCCTCAGCACCCCATCCCTTTGTTTTTGGTCGTAATCCAATCCATTATCCATCTCGCCAATCGATCTGATCATACCACAAAAACCACAGACACATCTCCCATAAATTATACACCTATCCACATCTAACCCTCACCAACCATGTCTGTTGCCAGCGGTAAGCTTGTACTCAAGTCATACCAACTGGTTACCATTACTCAATGCGCTTTTGCTGACAACGCCATTCCGCTATCGCAGACAAGTTCCCCGCCTCGGCCGTCTTTGACGCGCTCAACTCCATCCTGTCCGACCCGGAGACCAAGAAGGATGCCATGAAGACCGGCAAGGGCGTTTACGCCTTCACCCTTAAGAACTCTGCTGGCGAGACTGAGAGCTGGCACATTGACCTGATGGAGAAGGGTCAGGTTGGCAAGGGTCTCGGCAACAAGCCCAATGGTTAGTTTTGATTGCGCACTTTTCTTTTTCTTTTCCTTTCACATTCGGATTCCGAACACATAAGCTGACAGTGATACCTATTTGCCACCAAAATAGTCACTTTGGCCATGAACGACGAGGACTTGGCTGCTATGGCTATGGGTCAGGCCAACGCCCAGAAGCTCTTCATGAGCGGAAAGCTCAAGATCAAGGGTGACATCATGAGGGCGACCAAGCTGGATGGCATCATGAAGAAGGCTCAGTCCAAGGCCAACTTGTAAATGCGTGCTGCGTCGCGCGTTGCTATTTTTACTGTATATTGACGAAAAACCAAAGTCTACGAATTTTTTTTTCTTATTTTACGATAGGTCTGAAATGACCGTTTGCTTTGATGGGTCGTAACCGGATTGAAACTATCATCTCAGTGTGAATGTTGTATATCATTGCCCCAAGTGATCCTGCTGCTAAGTCTTTCGGCTGCGATTGTGCACGCAAAATTAAGCCTCTACTTTGTGGCTGGCGATACACAAAAGCGGCGGAATTTAAGATGCATGTCATGAATCTGAATGCTACTGACGATGTGGTACACCCATACCCGCTGAGGAGCTAATTAGGCCGGGTACATCAATGCTTTAATGTTTACCAGTCAAGAACCCGCGACCAGTCAACCATTGCCTGCTCACTGCCTGCCTGAGGCGTTAGCGTCACGAGTCGGATTCGCCTGGCAATGCTGACTAAGGCGCGTTGGTTGCACCAGGCCAAACGCAGCAGGTTAAACGGACGGGTAATCCATTGGTCTTGGCGACCACACGCGAACTTTCAGTGGTAAGCCAGATGGTCCGTGCATACTCAAACCCCCTGTGCCTCTTTGATCTTCCACGAGAAGCGCCCACGTCGCTCTCGCGCATCCGTGAATTTTTTTTTTTGGGCCGTACAAGACCAGTCCTCGACCAAGGCCAAGTTGCCATCAAAACACGGCCACCTGGATTCGCGTAATCCTAGATGCGCGATTAGAGAAAACAATCTTCTTTGTTATTGTTTCCAGCTACATCCTGCATTGAATTCAGGCTGCAGGCTTTGCACAGATTGTGATTTTTATTCCCCCTCGCTTTGGGAAAGCTCTCGGTATCCCCTTTCCATCCCCGAGTATTCACACCTACATACACGCGACAGTCAGCTTGCCATCACTTTGTCATCACTTTGACAATACATTACGACTGTCCAATGTCGTCACGGCAACCCCGACCGTAACGCACCAAGCCACGACTTTTCTTTTTTTTTGTATTTGTTTGCTCAAACTTCGCGACATAAACGCTCGAGGAAAATATCTTCACAATGACCACTCCCGAGAGAAGGCAAAGCGGTTGGTGGGGAAGCATATCTGGTGGTCTCTTTGGTTCTGCCGCTAAGCGCCGCAGTGAACCTGAGAGGATTGAACCCAGACCCGAGCCCACGCGACTCAACGTCCCAGCGAGAAACTCGATCCTTGAGAATGGCGCACATCACGATACGCCGCGCCCGCGCGTTTCCTTCCAGGAGGACGACCGGGCCGCTTCCCCAGAAAGCCCAGCCAAGCGCGCCTCGGCTGCACAGATGGCTACTCGCAAAATTTTCGAGCGCCCACAGGGCCCTTCAAGCAAGCTTTCAAGCAGTACTGTAAGGGCAACAAATTTCTCAGCAGTTGCATCGCCGCGTCCCATGTTCAGGGCCTCTTCAGCTGCACCCGAAGGTGGCAGGTTCCAGTTCACACCGCGCGCTGGTACACCCGCAAGGCCTACCAACAACGCTTTCCGCGCCACTACCACTGCGACCTCGGCTCCAACACCCAGCCGTGATTTCCGCGCGTCTACCACCGAGAGCATCAGCCGCGGCATGGCCAAAGTCCCCCCGAGTGAGCTGTTTTCTATGAAAATCCCAGAGCCTCCTGCGAACTTGACCGGAGAGGAGCTTGCCAGGCGAATCCCGCAGAACCCTAACAGGGTTGGATCGATCTATGCCGACGAGTACCTTTCCGATCTTTGTCCCAAAGACTTCAACGAAACTCAGAGGAAGCAGTTCTTTTGCATCTTGGACCTGCGTCGGCTGAAATATGCATCTGATGAGATCTATATCAAAAAGGACTGGAGGTTCAACATTCTGAACTTTGCAAAGGAGTACGAGAAAAGCAGGAGCTTGATCATGTTACGGTACGGTCTGTATGAATTCAAGAGCATCAAGCCTTCGCAAGAGGTGGTGTCCAAATGGAAGGCCTCGCATGGCATTCCTCTCGATGATGAAGAGGATGACACCACAGTACAGTCCGCAGCATTGACGCGTCCCAACGGTACCGAGGGCATTCTGTCGCGCGGCAAACGTAAGGCCTCGGACGAGCCGTCACAAAGCAAGCGAGCTCGTGGAACTGAACGCGAGCCTCTATCTGAGACTGCTACCCCTGCTCTCAACAAGGGCAGCAAGAAGCGCATGGCAGATGATGATGGCGAGAACCCACCAGCTAAATCACAGAAGTCTTCAACCGCACCCTCAAAGACGCCATCGGCAACCAAGAAGTTCTTCGAACAGGTTGCCAATAGCAAGCCTACGTCGTCACCCTCCATCACGGTTGAGCCTCCTTCGGCATCCAAGCCAAAGCCAGCGTTCCCGTCGGCATTTGGTGCTACTTTCAACAGCTCGACGACCAAGTCAATCTTCGAGGCTAGCGCCTCCACAAAGTCAACGAACGGAAAGCTCGGCGCTAAGTCCAATATCTTTGGTCACCTCTCTGACACGGGATCCGGCCAGGCGAGTGGAGCTGAGAACGATGCCGAAGACGAGAATGACTCGGAAGACGATGCTCAGGAGGCTAGCCAAAGCGATGACCAGAGCGGTGCAGCTAGCGGAGGGGCTGCTACGCCCCAGCCTGGCGGTGATTTGTTTGGCAAGAAGCGCACTGCTGGTGGTCCATTCGTGTCATCATCCACGTCTTCCGAGGCGGGTGATGTCCAATCTGGCCCAAGCCTCTTTGACCGTGTCACAAAAGGTGATGATGGGAAACCCAAACGCATCTTCTCACCCAATACAAGTGCTGTAGCTTCACCAGCTCCAACCAAGCCTGCGTCAGAGAACGAGAAGGCACCTAGCCCTATCAAGCCGCAGCAACCCTTGGGTGGTAATCAGACATGGTCCGTTGATTCCCCTATCAAATTTGCGGCTGCCCCGTCAACTTCTTCGAGCTCTTTGTTTGGAGCAGCTCCCGCAGCTGCCAAGTCTTCAGCGACCGGTCAAGACTCGAGCACCGCCAGCGCCGCACCGAAGCTTTTCAGCTTTGACTCCAAGCCCGCCGAGACAGGCGCAAGCTCTGCTCCCACTTTCGGTACCTCGGGCGCTTCCTCAAGCCTTTTCGGGGCCAAAACCAATGGATCGACTCCTGAGGCTAGCAAGGTGTCGAAGACAACTGAGGCAACGCCAGCAGCTGCGGCTGCTCAGAAGGCGCCTCATCCCATGTTTGGCGCCGTGCCAGGTCAGGAATCTAAGCCTTCTTTCACTGCTCCGGGTCAGTCCGATTCGAAGTCCCTTTTCGGTGCTGCAAAGCCGCTGTTTGGTGCCGACCCCAGTGGTTCAGAGCCTGCCAAGCCCTTGTTCGGTGCAGCTGCTGCGTCAGACAAGCCCAAGGCCGATCCTAGTCCTCTTTTTGGCTCAAAAGCTGCCACGCCTGTACCACAAGTACCATCGCTATTCGGCTCGACAGCGTCAACGCCGAACCCTACTCCCAGCCTTGGATCCTCACAAGAGCCACCCAAGCCTCTCTTTGGACAGACGGCCACCAAGGACGCACCTGCGCCGTCTTTCGGCTTTGGTGCAAAGCAAGACACACCCAAGCCTCTTTTCGGGCAGGAAGCCACAAAGGATACGCCTAAGCCTACATTCAGCTTTGGGGACAGTTCGCAAAAGTCGCAGACGCCAAGTCTGTTTGGCGCTGCAGGCGGTCAGAGCACTCCTGCAACTCCGGCCTTTGGAGTCACCAAGAGGAGTGCTGAGTCGGAAGAGACCGGAGAGCCGCAAGCCAAGCGCAGCATGTTTGGTAGTGCCGCTCCAGCCGCGACCCCGAACCCACCAACATCTCTCTTCGGGAATTCTGCAGCCCCAACAGCGGCTACAACTACACAATCTCTATTCGGCAATGCTGCTACGGCAGAGAACAACACACCAGCACCAAGCTTCAGCTTTGGCGGTTCGGCAGAAAAGACTCCATCATCAACACCTTTGTTCGGAGCCAACTCGACGGCGGGCGCCTCGACGCCATCTTTCTCCTTCGGGGCTGGTGCTGCCAATGGAACTTCAACGCCGTCCTTTAGCTTTGGTGGAGGTGCCACGCAGAATGGTGCCTCTGCACCGGCACCCTCGTTTAACTTCGGTGGTGCGGGCCAGTCCAACGGCCAGGCTTCTAACCAAAACTCGACCTTGTTTGGAGGTAGTGTCTCCGCTCCAAGTTCATTCACTTTTGGTGCTGGTGGCGGAGGCGACAAGTCTTTCAACAACCCATTCGCCAGCGGTGGTGGCGGCGGAGATGCTCCCGGATCTGTGAGCTTTAACTTTGGTGCCTCGAGCACCCAACCCGCAGCTGTTGGTGGTTCATCGGGCATGTTCAACTTTTCCAGCGGCGGTTCCAACGGAACCTCGACTCCCGTCTTCAGCTTTGGAGGAGGTGGCCAGACCAATGGTTCCACCCCTGCCCCAGGAAATGCCGCGGCAGGCGGTTCGATCTTCAACTTAGCTCCTCCCGCGGGCGGCACCTCAACAGGTACTAGTAAGTAAACCTCGATAAAAATTTTCTACCGTCTTCTCTCAAAAACTTTTAGGCTCCTAGATAAGGGCAAGGGCATAATATTAAAACTGGATCTGTTACTACATCAGACACCCCTTTTACTTTCGGAGGAGCTTCAAGCCTGGCTACCACGCCGGCTGCTGGCACGCCCGAGCCAGCTGCCACTGGTGATGCAGATGGACAGAAGGCTGACGGGGACGAGGAACCACAGGCGCAAATCAATCTTACAGAAGGAGGGCCGGGCGAGGAGGACGAGGACGTCGTTTTTGAAGTACGGGCTAAGGCTCTGAAGCTCATCAACAAGTCGGACGAGTCGGACGAAGAAGCCGCAAAGAAGGACGATAAGAAGTCGCCCTGGAAGACGATGGGTGTCGGCCCGTTCAGGCTGCTCAAGCACAAGACGACGGACGCGGTGCGAATTCTCCTGAGAGGAGAGCCGCGCGGCAACGTGGTTATGAACAAGTTGCTCCTGCACAATTACGATTACAAGACGGAACCGGGCGACAAATATGTCAAGTTGACCACCGCAAAGGACGGGGGCGGCCTGGAGACGTGGATGTTACAAGTCAAAGATAAAACCAAGGGCAAGGAGCTGGCTGCCGCGCTAATGAAACACAAGGAGGCCAACAAGCCCAAGGACTAACGAGGCCTTGGTTGTATGCGCGTTTCGCTGAGCCCTTTGTTTCTCGATGACTTGTAACGTCCAGTGTCTGTCTTTCTTTGATGGAGTGAATATGGAGTCCGGTTTGCGATACTCTTGCAATAGGAAGCAAAGAAGGGGTTTATCATTATAATAATATACGCGCGCACAAGGTCTGTTTTGTTTTCTAAGTCACTACACTTATCCCCCCCAGTCTGTCAAGCTTACTCCTCTACCCGTATTATCACTGCATCGGATTCACTTATGCCTACGGAGTCTCTTCGTTTTACCCTTTTATTTCTTTATTAGCACAGCATGGCAGGCATTTGGCTTCTTTTACTGTTGTTTACATTGTCACCCCTTCATCCACGTTGTCTGAGTTATTTTTCACCCTCGTTTCGTCTTTGAGGACCAAGGCGCAATGGCGCATGACTGATTTTCTCGACCACTCTGCCTTGTTTCTTTCCTTTCCTTTTCCTTTTTTCCCCAGTAGACTGTCCAATCGGGACATCGCTTTCACATTATTTGTCGTTTGCGCGAAGGAAGAGGATCTCGCGCATGTTTATTTAGAAGTCATGGAAAATATGTATAATTGTGAGGGGTGATTGTCGAATAAAAGCAATGGTGGCATAGGGGCCGAGAGAAGACATTTGGGCTTAATTGGCCTTCTTTCAAAATAACTTCCGATCCTTTTTTGTTCGCTATGGTGATAGGCATGCCGCCATAAAGTATGCTGGTGAGTGCCTTGGTGATATAGAGCGAATTCCAAAATAACAGTTATCACGTGATACCGGATACAAATATGCATATTTATTTTTTTGACGAAAATGCGAACCACGAGATCTCGGTCGCTAGCCTGACCAAAATCGTAGGCCACCTGCATCACTAACCTGCCCGCCTAATCCTTGGCACCACTCAAGTGTGTCGATGTAGAAAAGAGGCAACCATGCCTCATTGTGCAGCCGAAGCAGAATTCAAGCAAAAAAAAAAAAAAAAAAAAAAAAAAAAATCCAAAAGGGAAAAATAAAGCACACAAGGTCGAAGTTATACCAACCAAGTACATGGAGGGATTTTGCACAACCTGAACGAAAGCGCCGCCCCGTTGTTCGCCTTACTTTTTCCTCCCCAGGGGAAAGTGCGGTGCGCGTGGTCTCTCACTTGAGCGAACTTGGACAGTTTCCTGGACCCCTCCTCGTCCATTGTCCACCGACACGACTGCGACACGGCTGTTGTTGGAACCCCAAATCTCACACATTCCTCGACCTCGAGATGGATGTTTGTCGGTTTGATTGCTCTCTGGCTCGCTTTCTTGCTACTACCGTTCGTCGGCCCCTCGCTTAACCGCATCCCGCAAATTTTGAGGAGCGGAGGAGGGAAAAAACAGCAGGTATTGCGTTGATTTTGGTGAATCTTGGTGTTTCGTTAAAAAAAATATTGTTTGCATCAAAATCTTACGGCACACCATCCAAGGCGCCTCGGCCCATCACTTTGATTGAGGCACAGGAGAGCCTCCCTCTGGTTACCCAACGCAGCAGCAGGCCCAACCAGATCGCTTGTCGCTCAAGCGAAACCAAGTTCGATTGGCGTGTCTATCTCTTTTGAATTTGGGACGAATAATTGCAGGATACATCTGGCCTTGATCGCTTCGTCGAACCTTGCACCAACCAGCGCTTACGCCAGCAATCGCCGCTTGGGGTTGACTTGTATTTTTCTTGTCTCGCCCTCTTGTGGCATTCCCGTATGCTCTCCATTCTTCTATACTCGACTCCTCTATGTTACTTTCGAGAGCATGTAACAATCATGACATGGTTCATCTGACAAAGCGTAACCGCATATCAGGGTAGGGTATTGAATTGAGAGGTGAAGCAACGCTTCAATGGATCAGCATGGAGCGGCCGACCAGCACGGGGATGGGCTTCCAAACCTGGGGTCCGAGATGGAGATGGATATTTTTGATTCCATACCTTCGGCCGGATCAGGAGACAACTTGACAGAGATCCCTCCCAGCATGTACGCCTGGTGCAACAACCCCGAGGCGCCATGGAATTCCCTCAACGCCGTCACTGCATTGTCAGGGACGCTTTCGAGGGTTCGTAGCGGAACCAACACAGTCCGCAGCCCGGTGATACCTAGAAATGCCGCCGACCTGCCTCCGTCCTTCACAGAGTATCGCTGGACCCAGCCGCCCCCCTCGGAGTGCTCGACGCAACCGCCGGTTGACATATTCGCGTCCGATTCGGGATATGGGACCGTCTTGTCGGCGCCGAGGCTCAGCATCGCGAACACATCTGTTTTTGGTGACAATAACACCGACACGCAGAGCCTCGCAGGCCATCTTTCCAACTTCGAACTGCAGACCAACAGCCTGACGCCCATTGAGGCATTTTATAAGCGAACCCATGGCGATGTTGTCTCGCGGCCCACGGCATACGGTTCGCAGCCGGCAATGCAAGGACCCAGCTCCCTGACCTGTCGATATTGCCGTGATACTTTCAAGACCAGGTCGCAACTGAAGTGAGTCAACCCAGATAAATACTGACCCATCGCGCTCATGTGCTTACCATTCTGGTCAACCTCGATAGGAAGCACATGCAACGACATGATAAGATGCATTTTTGTAAAGAACCCGGGTGCACGCGTAAAGAAGGCTTTAGCACACAAAATGATTTGGACCGACACAAGCGCAGCAAGCATCCAGCAACGAATGCGACGGGGCGGAGATATAGATGCCACCTAGGGACTTGCAAAAACAAACCCAAAAAGTGGCCAAGGGCCGACAACTTCAGGCAACATTTGAAGAGAAGACACAAGGATGAGGTTGAAGACGATGACCTGGAACAATTTGTCGTGCACGAGTGAGTGCTTTCTATGTCACTCTGGTCTTCTTGGACCACAACTGGTATCTTTGCTGACACGAGAGCCCAGGAACGCTCCGACAGATGGGGGGATTGATTGCGGATCAAACGTAGACACAGAGACGGAATACCTAGGCGCTGGACCTTTACACGTAGAATTGTCTGACGTTGGGCAGGATTTGAGGGCAACAGGGAATCCCCAACAGGTAAGATGGGCTACAGCCGAAGACGCGCTCCACGCCTATGTAGAAGATGATTTACAGCACGGTATTGGAGAGCAACCCCAACTCTCCCTCGAAGTCCCATTTGACGCCGCCGGTATGATGGTGGGCGGCCAGTTCACAGTGTTCTCCCCGACGACGCCCGACAGCCAGGACGTCAACCTGCAGACCATAGATAACCCCTCAACTGTGGACTTCGACCTCGGAGAAATATACCGACCTACAGCCGCATCCGCAAGGCCAGCGCTGACTGCCGAGAACCAATGCGCCCTGACTCCAATATTCTCTTCGCAGCCGGAAGACCTTGGGCTCAACATTCATGATCCCTTCCACAATCATGGAGGTTTATTTCAAGATTTCTCGGATCCACCCCGAATCACCATCGAGATGGTGGCACCTGACAATGATAACTCGTCATTACTGAACTACGACGACCCACATAGGCGTAGTCTAGACACTCTCACAGACGTTTACACACATGATGATGATGATGACAGCATCAGTGTCGACAACAACGATGTGCCTGGCGATATCGACGCCCCTGGAGAAAATGACGCAGCGCAACATGCTAGAATCACTATGGGGTCCAGCTGCCCGCAAGAGTCGGAGAATGACTCCGGGGGCACTACGCAGGAAGAATCTAACGCGGCGTCCCCTGCAGCAACTCCTCTACCCGAGCAGGTATCGGAAGAAAAAGAGCAGGATGAAGATTCAGGCCAAACTACAAAGACGGCATTTCTCGAGACGCTCAAGGCTGGCGACCTTGACGAGATACTCAAGCAGCATGGCTACCGGAAACATCCCCCATCTCAAGCCGCGGCCAGGAGGAGATCCTCGAGTCAAACTTCCGGAGGCCCTAGTACTGAGGTTACCGGCAATTTCAAGTGCCCCGATAGTGGATGCTCCAAGACATTCAACCGGGAATGTGAGCTCAGGTAAGGCCAGCTTCTGACCAGTATACTTGACCGCGATAGCTGTTTTAACACATTGTTGTACAATTGTATACTGGAGAGGTTGTAAATATGCAAACGAATCCAATGTCTAACAACCACTCTCTTTACCATAGGAAGCACATGAGGCGGCATGAAAAGCCCTACGGCTGTACTTTCCGATACTGCACCAAGAGGTTTGGCAGCAAGAGCGACTGGAAACGGCACGAGAATAGCCAACACGAGCACCTGGACGGATGGCGGTGCGACATCCTGGTGCCGTTCCCGGCGAGGGTGACGACAGAGGCCGCCGTCAAGACGACGCAACCATGCGGCAAGCAGTGCCACAGGCGCGAGACCTTCAGGACGCACCTCCAGCGCGACCACGGCCTGATCGAGGATCAGGTGGTCAAGAAACTAGAACAGTGTCACTACGGCAAGGATTGCGAGTCGCGGTTCTGGTGTGGCTTCTGCATCGCGGTTGTTCGCGTTGGCAGTGACGATCTAAAAGGCGCCAGCAGCAAGGGTGGAAGGAATAAGCTTGCCGACGTTGGGTGGTCTGTGAGGTATGACCACATTGATGATCACCTATTCGGGCGGACGCTGCCGAAGAAGACGATCGATGAGTGGAGGCACGACGAGATGGAGAGCACCGTCGGGGCAGCGGCAGCGGCAGCCACAGCGGAGTTGGAAGAGCCGGAACAGCAGAAGGACGAGATGGAAGCAGCCGACGGTCCCCAGACAAAGGAGCGGGAGCGGAGAAACCGGCGCCAGAGGAAAGCTATGAAATCTTTTTTTTTGGGGGTTGATAGATCGCCGCCTACTCATTGGCAATGTGTGAGTGTTTCTCTTTTTTTTGCCCCTGAAATGCCCTCGATTTTTTCGGTTCGCCGACAGAATACAGGAACAAAGACTAACGCTGTGCCTCTGAGGCTGTTGGGTGTCAGTGTCAGTGCCATGACCACAACATGATACGGTCGACCACGCGGTGCATTGGTTGCGAGGTTGGCTGCCAGCATGCTATGTGTGAATACTGTGAAAAGTTCCATATCAGGGTGGCCAATTGATGAATTGAGGGCCTTGTCTGGGATTTCTAGTATACCTCTTTTCAGACCCTGTGACCCTTTCCCCATGATTGATGAGTCTTTGGTTGATGAGTGATGGGTTTCTGCAGGCAAGAAACAAGGGGGTTCGTTTTCTCCTTTGTTTTGTCGTTCCTTTGTCTTCCTTATGTTGTTAAAAACGCTTTTTATGTTCTAAATTATGATGTCACCAAAAAGTTTTACCACCGATGTATACGCATTGCTCATTCATCGCGAAGATTTTCCATCAGCAACATGTCGCCGGGAGGACCATTTATTCTGTTCACTGGGGAGGGCTCGGAGAATTCTTGTTGTTGTTGCTTTCTTAGGACACCGATGTGGTGATATAGAGTAGAAGTTGCACATGTGGCACTGATAGAACACATTTCTTTATTTATTAGTTGCTGGGCCGTCTCGACGAGTAACGTACCCGTGGCTTGAGTGGACAGGTATCATGGGACGTGTACCACATAGGGTAACATAATAAAAGAGTTGCGAATAAGTAAGTGACTGGGTAACGCCGCCCGTTTCTAGTTTCGATCTTTATTTTTCTAGTCTTCCTTGGAACGCCCACTGTGCCGCCTCCTATGCTTGCGTCGAAGTGCTCTATGTACGAAGTAACACCAGTTGCTGAGTCGACGAGCGGTAGCTTGAAGAAATTGAAAAAAAAAAAAAGGGTTGACGCCGCCAGGTCAATATAGCAACCCAGAAATCGTCATGTCCACACAACCAGCCATCCTGATATATCTCGACCGCCCCAAATACACTGTTGTCTGGTCCTCCCAAGATTACAGATTAAATTTACATCTATTGCACGTGTGTTGGCAAGCGGGCAGGATAGGAGAGGCAAACTGGACCGTTAAGGGGGGCAGAGATAAGCCACCACAGCAAGGAATACGAGCTGGTTCTGCGCCAGGAGAGTCTTCCTGTAGAAAACGTTCCCAATGATATAAGCAAGCCAGCCAGCCCTTGGGCTCTGTAAGAACCATCCCTACAGAGTCAGGTTGGGTCTGTCTCCAAGGCGGAACAAGAATTTATTTCTTTTTTTTTTTCTCTCTCTCTCTCTCTATCTTTGGTTCTTCAGGCGATACATTGCGGGAGCCCGGTGGTACGGTAAGGGAAAGAGGAAAAGGGTACCAAAAGAAGCAAGAGTGGTTTTCTTTGCAAATGCCGTCCCATGATGAAGCAAACTAAAAAAAGAGCAAGCCACAACTTACCTGCCTTGCCTGCCAGCACATCTTCCCCCACACTAGCTGGTTTCTTCTGTGTCTTTTTTTTCTTTCCCTAGAAGAGGTTTGATCAGCCGTCGTTGTTTTTATTTTTTGTTTGTTAAGCTCAACGAAAACGGGACCACATGGCAGGCAACATTGGTAAGACCAAGAAAAAAAAAAGTGTCCTGTTTTGGGGTGTGCTACCAGACGCGTGTACTGTGGCGAGTGTGTGCATGTCAACCTGCGAATAGGAAGCGATTACTGCAAGCCTGAGGCAAGAAGGACGCGTTTCTTGACATGATTGTGGCACCCTAGAAAGAGGACATGATGATTTTCAGGTGGTTTGAAGAAAAATAAAATAAAACAGAAACTGGACAAATGAGAAGTCTTCTAAGGGGTCTTTTTTTTTTTTTTTTTTTTTTTTTTTTAAAGTACCGCCAAATACGAGATTTTGCGAATCAGTACCTCATCGTCTCAGGGGCTGCAAAAAAGTAAGAATCGATATAAATTAAAGAAAAACAAAGACGGCAGCGTAAATCAATCGAGAAAAATGGAGCCCGACCAAGAAGAAAACCGCAACCAAAAAGCAATTGAGCAACGCACTCTCCCGTTGCAACCGCGGTGAGTGTAGCCCAACGAACAAAAACCGTCGCGCTGGTACAGTAACTTTCCGGTAGCACTCAGAGTGGAAACCAAGCAATAGTCAACGCTCGGGAAATGATCGACAAGGGCTTGCAGAGGGGAGGGAGGGGGTAAAGGGTTCACCCAGGAACATCAAAAAAAGAAACCACACATGCTTCGCACCGCCACAATTTTTACTTGGTTCCTGTCTCTTGTTCTCTGAAATGGGTTGATGGTTTTATTGCCCTGTCTCGCCCACTCTTCCAACTCCTGTATGTATTAATTACTAAGTACGCATAGAGACAGTTCCGGACCTCATTTATGTTTTGTCTGGTAACGAAAGGATGGCGCTAATTACCCACATCATGTTGCCTTATAATGGTTCCCAAAAGTGGAAACTCGCAACTAAATTTGACAGGGGTCTTTTACTGGTCGCATAAGGCAACATCTTTGGTTCCAATTTGCACCAAAGGCTTTTCCCTTACATTAGCCACCATCACGCGCCCCCAGCCTCAGGGCGGTTGCCACTTTTTCTGCCGGGCCAGACAACGCGCGCGTTTTTCTTGGCCAGGGTCGGGGCCGGGCGCGTCACTTCTTCCTCTTATTTCTTTCTCCTGTGCTGTGATTTGCTTCTTTCGAGGGGCCGGGGGAGGAGCTGACTTGGAAAATGTTCCGGCGCGCACGGTAGATATTTTCTGCAGGGAGATGGAGTTTTAATTACCGTATGCGCTACGTTTTGTTATCCGTACCTACCTACTGTAGGTAACTTTCACCCAACTGGTCTGGGAGGAGAATAAAGGACTTGGCAATCAATAAGGCTGGGCTGGCAAATCCCTCTTTTGATACCTGATGACAATAACTTGAACCCCTGCGATTGCAGTTTTCCCACCCCGTACTGGGGTTCATCGACCGACCAAGTATTGATAATAGACGGAAATGCCTCCTCTATGGGGGGTCCCCTTTTAATATCACCGTGAATTAAGACCCTTTATCCCTCTTCTTGATTCTCCTCTTTCTTTGCCTACCTTACCTAGGTACTGTCAACACTCAGCAGAGCTTGTTCTCATTTCCTTCTTCTTTTCTTCTTGCCTGTTTTTTGAGATCTTGTGCCTTGCAAGCGCTCTATCTTTCCTTTCTCGCATCCTCGCATATCCTTTTTGTTCAAACTCGTGGGTTGTCTTTCTTTCTTTAGTCGACACAACATCAAATTTGTTCAACCTCCTCACATTCATTTTGGCGGTTTTCCGCACATACACTCACTCAATCGACCACGCTCCCTTGACATACCAAAATAGGAACAAGTTCCATAATTTTTTAATTTTTTTCGCATCTTTTTTTCTCACGCACTTTTTTAGACGCACAAATTCATTGAGGGAAAACGGGAAAGACAGGGTCACTGGAGCGCTACACTTATTCATGCGCATCCCGAAAAAAGACGACATAAACTACCTATCCAAATAAAGAAACGGACACCAAAGGAAAACAAGACACCAAGGAGATAGTGCCAGGGACAAGGCATGCAAATATGACGGATGGAGGAGCGGTCGCGCTGTTTAGCCCTGGGGTTGGTGATGAAGTCAAGCCGTACAAGATTCATGTAAGTTTGTCTCTATCTCCTTTTTGTTTTGTTTGATGCGGACGTTTCGCAAAACATGCCCGGAAAATGAAACCCTTCGATTGCAGTTTCTGGAAAAGGCATCGGATAGCATTGGATGTTTCCGCTCCCCGCAAACAAAGAATCCGATATGGTCTGGTTTGCAGCGCAGCATTGCAGATCGTTCCTTCTTTGTAGGGTGTGATCAACCAGCTTCAAGTGCTAGCTAGAACCGCCTAAAAGGAAACCATTCGTGCATCTGAAAGATCCATTGACTACCATTCAATGTGGATTGCGCATGTCGCAAATTCATCTTCCTCGTTATGTCGAAAATGCTTCATCCGTATGACCAAACAAATAAAAACTGCGACTGGTTGGCTAATCAACACAAAAGGTTTCGGGCAAATATCTCGACCTCACGCGCCAAAAGTTGGAACTCACTCGGCTGCCCCATGAAAACTCAATCGCGAGATCCGATGATTCCTGGGAGCCAAAGCCTGCCGTTGAGGCTGTGATCGACTACTGGCTCGACAGGTTTTCATGGCGTGATCAGGAAGAAAGGTTCAACACGCTTCCCCAGTTCCGAACCGCCATATCGACCGACTCAGCATTGCAGGCGCCTCAACGCATTCACTTTCTGCACTTTCGCTCCCCTCACCAGGGCGCTGTTCCGCTGCTACTCATCCCGCCATTTCCCTTCACCAACTTGTCTGTAGCCCACCTAGGCGAGTCACTCGCAAACCCTTCTCCTGCCAACGGCGATGACGAAGCCACCAGGATAACACCGCCCATTGCCTTCCACGTCGTGATCCCCTCGATCCCGGGCCTTGGATTCAGTGATGCCCTACCCAGCAACACGGCCGCGGTTCCAGCCACCGTTGAGATGCTGGACCGTCTTATGCGCCGCCTCGAGTACCCCTACTATCTCGCGAGTGGCACCTCATCGGGCGTATCGTCACCTGCCCGTATCGACTGGCTAATTCTTGAGCGTCTGTCCTTGGAGTACGCTAGCTCGTGTCTGGGTGTCCATATGATTAGCCCGCCCCTACAAGCGCCCAATGTCACCGAAGCGCCTGTCGAGTTTGCCAAGTGGAGCATCGCGAGCCTTTTCAGCGCAGCCATCCTCGGATACACCGCCGAAGATTTTGCCGCTCTAGCTGCCTCCGCCACCCGAGGCAAAGTGACAATGTTCGATGATACGCAGACAGAAAACCCCGTGCGGACCAGGCCCTCGACACTGACGAAGCAGCGCTACTGCAGTCAATGCAGAGGTGCTTGCAGATACGGCTCACATCACGAGCACCTTGGCCAGGTCGGCCTCAACTCGCTGGCGCCGCCGCAGGATGCTAACACGCTCGCTTACGCTCTTTGCGACAGCCCGACGGGGCTCCTCGTCTATATCCTTAAGATCATACGCCTCCTGGCCGGCCCTGGTGATGGGTCGTCGCGAACGTCCATTGCCGACCAAAAGACCACGATGCCGCCTACGTCGACAGTTGCGGGGCTGACACACGATGATATCATCACGCTCGTGAATCTCGCGTGGCTGCCTGGAGCCGAGTATGCGCTGCGATTTTGGTCTCAGGCCGCGGCGCGGGGCGAGGTCGAAGCCAACAGGATGCGCAAAATAAGAAATGGCGGCGGGAAGAAGCCGAGGGTGGCTGTCACTGTCTTTGTTGGTGGAAGAAACGAACTGAGCAAGACTGATGGGCACGGATCTGGCACTGGTAGTCATACCAGTGAAGATGTCGAGGCTGGCACTGTTAATGAGCAAGGCGGAGGAAGATCAGGAGCAGGGATGGAAGGGCTGGCGCAATCGCCAACTCACGCCCGTGCGCCTCTTGCAGAACTTCCAGAGCTGCCTGCGGGTAGCAGAGCCGCTCCGGAGCCTTACGTTTGTCCGGCCTGGGGAAACTCGCGCTTCGAGGTGATGTTTGCCCAGCGTGTGTCTGGAAAGCCCGGTTTGCTCGCCTGGGAAAGGCCTCAAATCATTGTGAATGGTATCCGTGAACTGGCTCAGGCAGTGGTGAAAATCGACAAACGCCTCACAGCTACTCAGCCGCAGACGGCGCATTTGGAATCTGTGATTATAGACGACGGCAAGGCCAACGACAGGGAACGGGATCGCCCGACCACTGCAACCGTACAGCCGGCATCTTCTGCTGCGGCGCAGAACACGCAGGAAGCAGAACAGCCGATGACAGTAGATGCAGAAGCAGCCCAAACTCCGTCATCCCCCAGGCCCTCATCATCAAGGTCTAACAACGGCAAAGGACCGGAGATTAACGACACGGACAAGACCACGATAATCCCACCCGTACCGCAGAGGCCAGAGCCGGCAAAACTATCCAGCACAGACTCCTCGCCCCGGGAGCGCATCGTGGGCCTTGCACGGATCCCAGAGGTGGAGGATGACGAGCTGCTGAAGCCTCCGCCACTGCCACGGGGCGACACTTTGTCCGATTCCAGCCCCGACACGCTCGTCGTCACGACTCCGCCGCTTGGGGGAACCCCTCCCGTGGTCACCAGCCCGCTCCCGCCACCGATCAATAGACCCCAGTCGGCGGGCAAGCACAGCTTCGACGAGAGCGACGGCCCGCAGCCAATAAGCCCGCCACCGAGGAGCGAAAGACGGTTATCGATCAACCCCGACCGGCCGACGACGTCCGGCGATAGCGGCGAACAAATACAAAACTGAACAAACCATATTTCGAGCCTAAGCTATGGCATTGTTTCATATCATGTACTTGATTTTTTTCTTGACGCATCAGTTTTGTTGGAATCTTCACATTATACCCCATTTTGTTCTCTTCTTTTCTTCTTCTTTTTTTTTATAGCATTTACCTGCTTTGTGGTACATAATGGGGGTCGACATTTTGGTCGAGGATTGGTGTATTTGGTTGGATTTAATCATGGACGGGGTTTTATGTGGCTGAAACGCAGCTTTGTGCCTTCTTTGTTTATTTCTAATGGGTAACGATTATAGGGCATACGTTAATGCAAATACACGGGGCATGACGGGTCTAAGGTAGAATATGCGCAAAATGCAAATACAACGAAGGAAATACCAGTATTTTCGATTTATTATTTATAACTTTGTCTGAACAGATGAGGTATTCCAATGCAAATTGAAGCTAGAACGAGACTAGATAGACTATCTAAGGTACGGAGTACCATGAGTCTTAATCTGAAGCTATCAAATGGTGCAATAGCTGCCTGGAGCTCATCCCAACCCCAACCAATGAAAGCAACCATAACCAGCCGTTTCAATGCGCAACCAGCTTCGCGTCAGCGCCAGTTGACGTCACCACTCCATGCACTTCATCCTTTCCCCGCCCCCCGGGTTGTCGACCTTGTGACATTCCGTTAGCCAATTGCTTAACCCGATCGGTCTTTTCATCGTCGGTTTTGAAGGTCGTTCGTCCTCTCTTCGTATTTATTTATTCTGATCTTGTTCCTCTGTTTTAGCAGGCGGACAACAGACAAGCAAACATAACAATCCAATTCACAAACACCAAGCCTATAAACAAAACATACAATAAAAACAATCGCACGATGTTCTCCCTCGCCATCCTCAACGTCTTCATCGCCCAGCTGTGGCTGGCTCTCCTCACGCACGCCGCGCCCATCGCCGATGAGACGCTCACGGCAACCGGCCACGGCAACGCTTGGCAGTACGGAACTGGCGGCGGCATCCTGGGTCTCCTTGTACTCGTTCTGGACGTGATTGCATTCAGTAAGTCATCATATTTCTTTCATGTTTGGTCCTCGAATCTGCAAAAAGAAACATTTTACTATCCAGAAGCTGCATTTTCTTTCTCCTCCCTCTTCGCCTCGAATTGTTTTGGCTCGAGTTGCTAATCAACCCTGCGTCCAAACCAAACAGTCGAGATCCTCCAGTCGAACCGCGAGCCGAGCGGCAAGCTTCTCTGGTGCCTGGTCGTATTCCTCTTCCCCATCGTCGGCATGGTCATCTACTACCTGTTCTCGAACCGGGCGAGCCACGGCTCGTCGGGTTACGAACCAGTGGCGTAAAAAAGAAGAACAAGAGAGTTTCTTCGGGTGAGACGTGGGCGGACCGAGCTGGTGAGAGATTCCCCATCGGCATTTACGGCAGAAAGGGTGGTACATTGTGGCTGGGTCAGGAGGGTTAGTGGTGGGATGGAGACACGGCATGGCATGGCAGTTGCGGTCAATTTTTTTTTTGGCTTTGATGGTTTTGGGCCTCGGTTGTTTCCCATGGGATTGATTGTTCACATCGGATCCTGCAGGCTTACGTCCTGGTAGTTGATACGTCTTGTTTTGCGTTCATCACATGGTACTTGTCGATGATGAAAGGTCATCACGACGTTATCCTGTGATTGAGAAGGAGTTATGATTCGGTGACTTAATAACATACTCGGATTCTGTGTCGCTTTAAAGTCTGTGATGCTGAGTGTATTGAATGAACCCTCAATCGTATGACAAAATCGCACAACGGTGATGGTCGTTGTAAGCTGCCCCACGAATGATGTATTATGGAAACAAGGATGGTTGCTGTGCTGAGCTGAGCTGCACCCTTGCCCTTGACTGTATTGGGCAGAAATAAGCCACAAGCCACGAATGATGTCTTCTTGTTGGGCAAGTTTGAACATACTCATCCCATGTGTTTGTTGCATGCCGAAGTGACGATATTTGAAAGTGAAAAGTAAAAACTGAGCTGCAACAGTGACGCAAAAATTAAGCCACGACTCACTAACAAAATTCCAAGTCAAGGAGATATTTGTCAATTCAGCGGCTTACCGTTGAAAAACGCCAATTATGTATACCCACCTCTAGTTATATGTGATGGACAGACAGGAGAATGATTCAGATTTGCAGTCGACAATTAATTGCTACCTTATCCATCTTATCTGGAACTAGACTCATGGATAGATAGACTGCTGACTCATCACTGAAACCACCCAAGACCAACCCAGCCCGACCCCACACTCCGAGCTCAGGTCCCTGTTCCCGGTCCTTGTCATGTCCATCTGTACCAACCGAACCCACGCCACATCCACCTCCGAGGTGACGACGACCAGCACAAGGCGTGAAACCAAACAACAGTTGGCATCCCCGAAGCCGCAGAAACATTAAATCTCCCCAATCGACATACTCACACCTCAAACAATCAAAGATACCACCCGCCCTGGCAGATCCCTGAGCTGCCACTATGGGCGCCAGCGACTCCAAGCTAGTGTTCAAGAAGGGCATCTTCAGGCTGTCCGAGGAGAGGCACATCCCCGCCGATGATTCCTACTGGACTTCGGTAAGCTCTACGACACCTGACCTTGCGGCATGAAATCACTTCTTCGTATGCTCCATTCCTCTTTGCTAATGCTCACCGTCTTACGCAAAACCAATTAGTTCTGGGAGCTGCCCGAATCCTCTGAAGATGTCTTCAGCCTCTTTGCGCCCGCCGACATCCGCCGAACTCGTGACAATGCGCTCGAGAACCTCGAGACCCTGGTATTAGCGTTAACGTCGCGGCTCTTCACCCTGCGCCACCACCCCTCCTTTCCCGACGTCGAGATCGCCCCGGACCGCGAGGCGCTCAACTGCATCCGGGTCCTCACCCGCATCCTGCCCTACCTGTACGAGCTCGAATCGCTGCAGGCCTGGGAGGATAGGTTCTTTTGGGGAACCCGGAGGAAGCGCACCAGGCGCGCAAAGCTCGCCAGCGAGGTGCTCTTTGACGGGTCGCAGCCAACGTCTCCCACGACGACGGACGGCGGCTTTGACGATGGGGCCGGCAATGGGGATAAGAAGAAGCCCAAGGCGGCCGGCGATGATGGGTATGAGGATGCGAGGCCGCTGGGAGAGGAGCTCATCGACACATTGATCGATCTGCTCTTCTTGACCGAGTTCACGGTCCCGAGGCAGGCGGTCCCGGCTGGTGCTGCGGCGGCAGGCAGGCCAAAGGTCAGTTATGCGATCTGGCAGAGCGGTGTTGGCTGCAACCAGACTACGCAGACCACGAGGGAATTCGAGAGCAATCGGACCGAGATCCTACGGTTGCTGCTCACGCTGTGCAGCCAGAGCATGTACATGTCGGCCAATGTTCTGCCACAGCGTGGGGTTAAGGCGTTGACACATATCTGCACGTGCCCAGATAAGCAGGTTGTGCTGTCGATGCTGTGCTCGCTTTTGAATACGGTATGTTTGGGGGAAGGCCGTCTCGACCTGAGCGGATCTTGGAACTTTTATAGAACAATTAGGCGATCAGGTCAGGCATTGTACTAACATCGTATAAACAGACATTAAAATACCAGCCTACTAGCTGGCGGGTGCCATACAACACGCTCCTGACAAGAGACGCCAAACAGACCCTGACAACCTACACAATGCAGCTCTTGTTAGTTGTCATTCTCTACCCAGTCCCTGATAATGCCAATGGTCAGGCACAGAAGAACTACTACAGGCACTTCTTGGGTCGGATACACCGTCCACAAGACTTTCAGTTCATTGTGGACGGCATGACTCGCATTCTGAACCAGCCAATGCAGGCAAACCCAACATCTTATATCCCCGGAGCGGCGACACAGTCTTCAGCTGCTACAGTCAAGTTTGCACCCGAAACCATCATGCTCTTTTGGGAGACCACTCAATGCAACAAACGCTTCCGATCATTCATAATCGACACCCAACGTGCTCACGACTTTGTAATTTCGGTCTTATTCTATGCAATCGAGTTCAAGGGGGATAGCTCAAGGCAGGGTGTCGTCAGGATGTGTGCCTTCTTGCTGCAGACGCTGAGCATGGAGAAGAATTTTGGTGTCAATTTGAATAAGAATTTTGAGGCGCAAGACACCCTGCCGCCTGCTATTAGGATACCTGCCTTCCGCGGCACGTACGCGGATTTTCTCATTCAGGTGTGTACCACTTTGGAAAACACGTCCCATCTCCGATGCTTGCGTTTTGTGGAGGTATTTCCCTGCTGACCAAACATTGAAATGGATAGTCCATTTATAACCTCATCACGACGAGCAAGGGCAAGCTGTCAGCTATATACCCTGTCCTCCTTGCAGTCATCAACAACATAGCTCCTTACCTCCAAGGAATCAGCGCTACTACCAGCTCCAGGCTATTGCAACTCTTTGCTTCCATGTCTTCACCTTCATTCCTCCTAGCCAACGAGAGCAATCATGATCTGTTACGGTCTCTTCTCGAGGCGTTGAACACAATTATTGAGCATCAATATAAAAGTATGCTATTCCCACATACGGCGGCTTCGTTTGGGTATCAAACTAACAATTTTTGCCGACTAGGTAATCCCAACTTTGTGCTTGCAGTTCTGAAGAACAGGAAACGCATAGAAGCACTACGCAACTTTACGCTAGAAAGTGGGCAAGAAGAGATAGAGCGCCGCAAGAAACGGCGAAAAGAAGATGGCTTGGCCTCGGATCCCCTGTCGGATGTGGGATCTACTCGAAACTCGCTGGAGAGTGTCAGCAGCCCAACTACAATGCCTTCCAGGGAATCTGCAGCACAACCCAGTGCCCCTGCCGGAAATGAGGAGGACAACACATTTGCAATTGGTGATGACGATGATAGCGATGACGAGGCAAGGCCCACGCCGGCACAGAGTGATGTGCCTTCACGCTCCTCATCTGTTGCATCTACGACAAATCGTCGTGGTATCCCACAATCCATGGACGGTGACGCAGAGGACGCACTGCCAACCCAGCTCAGGGGCATGTCGGAGAAAGCACGGGGCAAGATGCCGGCAGGGTATTCCTTCTCAAGGCAAAATTCGACCACATCACTTGGAGGCAGCTCCGTTGCCGGCAGTGTTACCGGCATGGCTGCTTCAGCATCCTCGTCATTCCTTTCTGGGGGCTCTGGCGGCTACTTTGAGCCCACGGCTCAGTGGATCGACAGTTGGCTACCTGAGCTACCGCTGCATACACTGCTGACCCTAATTCAGCAGCTGACCGCGTTGCTTCCACGGCAAGCACTCGCGCCAGAAGCGTCGGCTGCCACAGACCCCCGCGGGCACGAGCAGATCCTATCCCGGATTCGCAGCACGGAGCTCGTGGGGATTGATACGGATGCTGCACACCCGCGGGTGCACTTGTTTGAGTGGTCGCAGCTCGCACTCGGCTGGTATGAATCGCTCGTGTGGAGCTTCGTCTTCTCAGCAGAGCTGCAAGCTGCGCGTGGCACGGCGGGGATCTGGAACGGGACGGCAATCCGGCTGTTCCGGGTCGTGCAGGACGCGCAGGCGCCGCAGGGCCCGAGTCTGAGTAGCCCGCGCGGCGCAGTTGACGCGGTTGGGAGTAACCTCGTCAGCCGCATCGGGGCCATCAACCTGAGAGGCGCGGCGGAGAGTCTGGGCAGGGCCGGTGCGGGTGCGAACACGGGCGGAAGTGGAGCAAGTGAGGGTATTGCAAGGAGAGGCAGCGTCGAGAGGTAGTTTTAGGGAATTTAATTCTTTTAGTGCTGGGTTGATTATCTGGTTTGTCTTTTTGGCGGTTCATCGTTATCCGGAGCGTTTGGAATGTGGTTACCCTCGAGCATTGCATCAAATTTATTGTGGCCCTTGTGTTGAAGGCAAGAAAGTCATGAGTTTATTATTGGTTACCTTTGAAGTTTTTAATTCCTTCCAGGTGCTTGATGGTGTTTTTTTATGTCATGGAGGTTGCTGCTAAAGCTGAAACCGCTTCATGGTGCAATGCGTGGCCCCGTGCCTTGCCATGGTAACGCATAAGTTTTCGAGTGGTCTGACAGCAAAGGGCTGTGAGGTTTGTGCTTGTCGTTTAAAAGAATCCCGTGAACGGCCTGTAAGTTGAAATGCTAACAATTACCACCACCCCCTCACCATTTCCCTCCCCGTTTGCCTCCACACATTGGTTCTCTTCGATTAAATATCCGAAAACCACACTAAACTTAATTCTTACAACTGGTCTACTCGCATTGATCCAGGGTTCTCCTGCCCCCGCCCCTTTCAAACGGGCTTAACAAGGCTGCAGAAAGGGCTTTTACAGTCGTCATTGCTTAACAAAAAAGATCCTCGGAGCCAAGACCCTTTACGAAAGCGCCGTCCTCGTCACATTGCTTTTGTTTCATTCTTTTCTTTTCAGACCACACGGCGCGTCTGTTCGTTGCGCTGGCAACAGCATCCCTGAAGCAGCCTTTTCTGACTCCCCAAGCTTCACACACAAAATGATTGCACCAACAAAACATGTTTAGGCATCTACGTAGTGCTCAAGGAACCGCCATCAAACCCGGTACGATTTTGGGCTCCCTCTCGTTGTTGCTCAAAACGTCGAAGCGACGGCCGGAAACTGTTTCGCGATGCTGAAGTCAGCGATGGCAACGATGATCCTCGAGGCAAGTTTAAAATGCCTATCTGTCAAAGGGAGAAAAGAATAAAGCGCGCTGCCGTAAAAGTCGGACGTGTATACTTGCCTCTCTTGCCCATTTTGCAGTAGACCTTTCCCCCCCAAATGGTCCACATTGGTCATGGCTTACTTACAATTCGTGATATTGTGTTTCTCAAAAGGCTGCGGCAAGGTTTAACAAAACCACCGCCAAAGCCGCCTCGCTCGGCACCCAGAATGAGCCTAAACACCGGACCTCGCCGCCACGGCAGGCCTCTAGCGCCAACAAGCAGCCAGAGAAACAGAAAGAAGAAGAGGAAGAAGAGCTCCTCGAGCAGTGCAAAGCAGCCCTGGCAGCAGCCGCTGCACTTGTCGGACAACCGTCAGCCCAGCCGGTGATGATGCATCTGGGAATGTTTGAGATCGGCAAGCCGCTCGGCAGGGGCAAGTTTGGGCGTGTGTACCTGGCGCGGGAGCGGGAGCACGGCTTCGTCTGCGCGCTCAAGGTCCTCCACAAGCGCGAGCTGCAGGACGCGCGGGTCGAGAGGCAGGTGCAGCGCGAGATTGAGATTCAGAGCAACCTCCGGCACCCAAACATAGTCAAAATGTATGGGCACTTTCACGATTCGAAGCGGGTTTTTATCATCCTAGAGTTTGCGGGCAAGGGCGAGCTGTACAAGCACCTGAAGAAGGAAAAGAGGTTCCCAGAGTGGAGGGCGGCGCAGTGCATAGCGCAGATGGCGTCGGCGTTGCGCTATCTGCACCGCAAGCATGTCATGCATCGCGACATCAAGCCGGAGAACATCCTGGTGGGATTCCATGGCGAGATCAAGATTTCGGATTTTGGTTGGAGTGTCCACGCGCCGAGTGACCGCCGAAACACGTTTTGCGGGACGTTGGATTACCTGCCGCCCGAGATGATCAAGCCGCGAACGGCAGATAATTCGTACGACCACAGGGTCGATCTGTGGGCGTTGGGGGTCTTGACGTATGAGCTGTTGGTGGGTCAGGCGCCGTTCGAGGACACGCCTGCCATGACGCACAAGAGGATCATGCGGCGGGACATGAAGGTCCCGTCGTTTGTCAGTCGGGAAGCGAGCGATCTGATTCTGAAGGTTTGTGTTTCTTTTGCGTTTCTCGCCCGGACCGCTGGGAAGAGTGCTGACATGTCCAAAAAGCTGCTTGTCGTGGATCCTAGCTCGAGACTCCCGCTCGATAAAGTCTTGGACCACCCTTGGATTGTCAAGCATTGTAGGAAACACAATAGATCGGATAGGTTACTGCCCTCCATCGGAACCTAACAGCCAGAGGCCCAACCAGAAATAAGCGATACAGGCAGCAACGAGATATCATCCAAGGTTTAACAGCATCAGTTATATGAAGTATATAAAGGCACAGAGCACATGATTGGAGTTTCTTTCAGGCGTTATTATGGCGGGATGAATTTCGGCGTTTCGGTTTACAAAACACCAGCTTCTTGTTGGCTAAAAATAAATTTACTACCCTTTTTCCTACTCTTCTTTGCTTGACTCCAGCTTGCTTGACTCTACCGAGCATGCCCCGGGCAGAATGCAAGAAAGTCATCACAAACAAGACAAAGACTTCAAATGGCGCCATAGTATTGTCGATATGAGGGCTGCCCCCTGGGCTAGGCGCAAAGCACAACGTTACTGCGTCTTTGGAACTGGCCTTGAATTTATCCATACATTGTTAACTATCTTCCAGAGTAGTGTTGTTGTATGAGGTTCTTTGATGGGTTAAGAAAAGAGTAACTAATAAACGCGGAGGCGCGCGCATGCGACTTTTGTGTCTGGCAGACAAAAGCTCATGTAAGCGGGTCATGTGGGATATACGTGACCCTAGCCTTTCAGTACAGACTCTGGAGCTCGTCCTTCACATTCAACAAATAGTATCCACCGTCACCAGGGACTGTATGAGATCTATATGCTCAACAACTCACTGGCAGCCCGGACTCTGAAGCTTGAGGGTTCACCAGGACCAAGCTAATGTTGCCAAGTGGACGCCTGCTACTGTTACTCTTGCGTTGGTCGGCTGCTCATCTCCTCCATGTTCCGCCATGCAGCTTCTCCCGCGTCGGATCTCAAGCTGAGCGTTTGTGTTAGGCTATGGAGGTCTTGGGGCAGTTACAAAAGTACCAGGACTACTCAAAAGTAACCCTACGAGCATCTTTGCCCGCCCCGGTATTCGCCACGTCTGCCGCGCCTTGAGATGCTGCCTTTGCCCCCTGGCCCTCGAAGTGCGACAGCGACACCCCCTTGGTGTGGTAAAGGAAAGGCAGTGTGCCGACACCTTTTGTGATATTCAAAGCCTCATCTTCCTTCAGATGTGTCAGTTCAAAATCATCTAGTCGCATTTGATGTTTATTTTTCATGTGCCATCGAAGGTTTTCCCTTTGGGCAATGCCCTTGTTACTTTCGACTGAATATCGACACCCTTTGCTTGGACAATAGTATACACCATCTCGCAAATGTTTGCGGTCTACGTGCCTTTCTAGCTTAGATAAGGCGGCGTAACTAGCATCGCATTCGGGATATGTGCAACGATGTTTGCGTTGTTGGTATTTCTTGTGATGTTTGCGAGGAGACTCATATCTTTGAGGAGAAAGATACGTTAACATGATGGCCAAGGATGAACTGTAAAATTTTAGTTGCATATACTTACTGCAACTTCCGACGCATTCTTCTCCAAGGAGCTATTGAACCTTCCGTCGAATAATCAACAGAAGAAACTTCTGAATCGCTCGGCGACACGTCAAAATCCCCATGCGGCAGAGCAAAAAGCGCCAGCGTCTCCATGTGACCGGCGACATGGGGCATCAGTCGCCTTAGAGACATGTTCTTGCTGCAGAATAGACACTGCTCAACCACAGAATCCTCGGCAGCAACCTCGCTGACCTGGAGTAGTGCCTTGAGGTACTGAGGCTGCTGTGCGACGTTGGAGCCATCGGCATGGGCGCTTTCTATGTGCGAGGCCATCTGCTCGCTAGTCGGGCATTTATGGCTGCAGCTCCGGCAGGTCCAGGTCCGGCGGTGCACTTGCATCTCGTGGTAGATCCACTCGTGGCGAGTGACGTAGAGTTTCCCCGGCTCAGCGCAGTCGGGGAAGGTACATGTGTATGGCCTCAGGTCTCGAAAGACGTGTCGCCTGCCGGGTTGAGTGGTTATTTGCAGTCAGTCAGTCAGCATATGCATTGAAGATTGGCTTAGGATTCAATAGTTAAAGGGATACAAACTTCCAGGCTGTGCGGTATTGCATGATTTCCGAATCCAGCATCTCATAGCAATACGGACACTCAAACTGCGGCGCCTCCAGAGATTCACGGGGAACCTTGGGCACCCTCAAGCCGTCCACACCGTCATCGCCCACGATCGAACTTGCATAAAGAGTCTTTGCGACAGTGGTTTGGTTCTTTGGATCCCCTCTGGACTCGTAAATTGCCGAAAAGGGGGCAGACGAGCCCGAAACTACCGTTCCAATGTTAGAAGAAAGTACCGACCGGGCAACAGTCTTTCTGTCAGGGGCGGCGCGAGACTTGGTCTCTGACTTGGTATCAAAAGTGGCCCGGGATCTTTTGGAATGGCCATAAGGGTGCGACACCCAGTGTCGAAGCTGCTCTCTGCGCCTTGCGTTTGCTGCTGCGAGGCGGTAGCATAGGCCCTGCAGTTTTGGATCTAGTTGAACAGGAGATGGCTCTTGTAGCTTTTCCGGCACATCACGAGAAGGCTCTGCGTTGTCTTCTTCCACACCGAAGTCGCTAGAGTCGTCATTGAAGCTGTGAGTAGTAAGTTGTGCCCATGCCTTGAGCTTCTGTTCTATGTGAGAAATCTCATAAGGCCCTGGAGGGGGTATCTGCGGGCCAGTTCCTCCCCCAGTGGAGCGGAGGTAGCGGTTCTTCAGCCTGGGGCGTCGCAGGATGTTGCTGAATGAGTAGAGAAGTCTGATTTGTGCAGTGATGTGCCGAACCAGAAGGGGAAGTTTGGAAATACGGGACCGTGGCATCGACCGCTGTGAGCTTGCCAACCCGTTGCCGGGACCGTCTTGGGAGGATTTGCTGTTGGAAGTGAAACTGCTGCCAGAATCTGAGTCTGGATCGGTATCTTGGGCTGATGATCTGTCTGAAGACTGAGGTGATATGAATGAAATAGCTGCATTGTTTCGAGCAAGATTAGGTATACAATGTTTGCTTCAAGACCGTAAGGATGCAGAGAGCCTGACCTGTAGATAATTGGAGGCCGAGGCGCTCCAGACACTGGGTTATGGAGTCACGCAACGCAGGGTCATCTCGGAGTGTCTCTTCCAATGACCCTCGATCTCTAGCAGAAGCTCCGGTCTGCTCCGTCCATATCCGCAGCCTCCCAAACTCCTCCAAGATGCGTGTTAGATCAACGCCCTGTGGCAACGAGGGCTGATTGCTCAACAGGACAATGAGATCACCATAGAGCTGAAGACTCTTGTTTGCTTCTGCTGTAAGCCCACTGCCTGGAGCCTGTGGTGTGTCGAGAGTTGACTCTGGCTCTGATTCTGACCCGTCAATCGACGCCGTGAGATCTTCCATAATCGTCCACGACCTAGATAGCCATGCGTTAAAAACAAAAGTTGGGATGGCTGTTTTGCCAACAACGAAAACCCGTCTAGTCTGAATTGGACCTGGTGAGTTGATGCAGCACCTTATCATACATGTGCTGTGGAATTCTTCCCTCGTCATTTGCGACCAAGTGAGAGACGTGATTAATCCGGGGTGGTTGTACAAAAGAGGGGAGCGGCCAATTGTGAGTGGGGGATGTCCTGCGGTTCGTACCTGCCCGTACCCAACTTCGTACAGTAAGCCAAGAATTTGAACACCCGCTTCCAACGAACAGCCTTACCGTCGACCCCCGATTCCGATCCTACCAGTTTGCGGGAAGCCCCGCATCCTCATCATGGCAATTGGCACACTGGATTCTTACCGAACAGTCTGTCTGCCCACCGCCAATCCAAATCACCGATGCTACCGAGAACGCCCTCAGATTTCGAATAACTACCTACCCAGATAACCACCTACCTACTTTACCAGGATTTAAATCATGGAGGTCGCCGGCTTGGTGCTCGGCGCGCTGCCGGTGGCGGTCTCAGTAATGGACAGTTACAAGCGCTGCCTCAAGACGCGCAAGCGATTCAACTTTTACGAGGACGACATTCTCAACTTTCGCGCCGAGCTTGCCATCCAGCAGACTCAGTTGGAACTGACGCTCAGAGAGATTGAGCTGGTCAATCCCACCAAGGCTCAGTTGCACGAGAGGATTTGCGCCTGGTATCCTGACAAGGCAGAGCACTTTATTCGGTACATTGAACAGATGGAGAAACTGTTGTCTGATATGATGAGCAAGCTGGATGTTGATTTGAATGGCAGGGTAAGTGTTTGCATGTTTCTTTCAAATCTATGCAAGCTCACTAACCACCAAACAGCCGCGGTGGACTCAAGAGCCACCCGAACGCGCAAGATGGGAATGGCGCAGAGTCAACCACGCCATCAACGCCGACTACCGAGAGTCTCTCATCAGCAAGTTGCAAGCCTCCAACCATGCACTGAGCCGTTGTATCGAGTCAGGTGGCAAGAGGGAGCTGCCCTTGAGCAACTCGGCCTCGGATGCATCGAGCCCAACCCTGGCTGCCATCCAAGAACGGTTCGACGCCAGGCAATGTGCTGCCAGAAGGACTACGGCAGAAGAAGTCCACAGGGCAGCTGTATCTGCATGGAAGTGCAGCCAACATTCACACCGTGGAAACCTCAGGCTGAGTTGGCATAACTCTGATGTTGCAACCAGCTCGCAAGATATGATCATCGCGCTGTCCTCTCCAACATCAGAGGCGGGCTCTGTTGTATCTATGGTCCAGGACGACTGGTGTGAGGTTCATTTTGCAATTGATCCAGATTTAGAAGATTCTCTGGACCTAGAGGATCCCGTATCTTCCGTCGTCTTTTCGAGGCTGGGTTCCGACTCCTCAATGACAACTATCAGTGAGAAGGACTCACTCTACAACTCAAACTCATCGACCTCCTCTTCCCGAGCCCGAGTTGCAGATAAAACACCAAGTTCTGACGAAACCAAGCAGCGCAGTGAGATAGTTCAGTCAGAAACAACCAAGAAATGGTACAAGATGTTCCGGCCGACCAAGAGGACAGCACATGTTGGTGTAGATGTCGAGTTTCCGAATCCTGAACTGCAGCAAACACAATTATGTGACGAGAAGATAACCGAGAACAATGATCAAACACAAGAGTCATCACAACCGCAGGATGTTAGCTGCCTGTGCTCGTTTTTGCGTGATGCAACGCTCGACTTTGGCCGATTGGATTGCGGCGCGAAAGTGTTGAAGAAGGGCCGAGAAGGCAATAAGGCCAAATACGCACAGGTAAAGGCGGTACCAATAAGGGATATACTGGCTACCGATGTGAAAAAACAACGCAGCAACCGCTTTTGCCCCGGAGCCGTCTTGTGCTCTAGAAAAGATCGTTACGCCATGGCAGCAGCCGCCACGTGGGCGGTTCTCTACCTTGCGGAGACTCCATGGCTACTGCCGGACTGGAACGGCAAAGAACAGCTCCAGCTGATCCAGAGGCAAGAGTCGCCTGGCGGCGCTTTTGCAACGATATCAACTTTGCTACGGGAGCCGGGGCGGAAAAACCTCTGCCGTGACATGTCGCCCCCGTTGCCGACTTGGCATTCTGGCTCGGTCCGTAACGGCACGCTCTTCGCCTTGGGGATCCTGCTGATTGAGCTGGGCCTCAACAAGCCCTTTGAACAGCTCCGAGACGAGTGCATCCGCGATTCGCTCGAGGGACAACTGGGGGAGGGTACAAAAACGCCACTAACGGATGCGGACGTGGCAGATATCCTGGTCGACCAGGTGTACGAGGATGTCAGCGAGTGGTACGGCTACGCCGTGCAGAGATGCCTCCGCTTTGAGTTCCCAGGCAGGGATGTCACCAAATCCTTTCAGTTTGACCAGTTTCGCCATCACTTCTTCCTGTATGTTGTCGCGCCAGTTCAGGCGACGTTTGCGTTATTACCCTCGTCGTGTTCATTGCTGTGATGGAGGACTGAGGGAGTGATCCAGGGATGTAGATTAACCGACTCAAAAAAGCACCTTTGCTGCGAGATAGCGCTACTGTGAAACATGGGAAACCAGCAGTTGATACTCAATACCCCTCTCCGAACGTTGGATGGAGGTTCCAGAATTGTCAAATCTCTTGCAAATCTGCCTAATGCTCACATGTCAGCCTCAACCTGTGGTGCACCCTCATCTGGTGGTACTTGTGTTCAGGTCAAAACTCGCTCTCTGGGGATCAGCCAAGAGCAGGAACCTTTTATCCTCTCCGGGACTCCATGAAACCTTTACAGTAAGTAGTTCACTCAGGTACATAGGTACATACTTTGTTGGTTTAAATTCTGCTCTGTGCGTCAGATTGGAAACGGATTCCCCGTTCATTCCAGTGCCAGGTTGTCGGAGAATAAAGCTTATTCTTTCCGCAGAACTTCGGATGAACTTAATCGACAAATTGATAGAGAAACCCACCTTGGCTGGTTGGGTCTTTAGTATAATGCACTGCTTATTGTGCTTGGACAATTTAAATTTTGAGATATGACGGACTTGCTGCAGGAACTTTCTTTTCTTGGGGATGTTGGAATCTGACATCATGGAAAACCCCGATGCCGTGCGCAGCCTTTTTTTGCCGCTGGACCTGCAGAGACTCAGCTTTGCATATCTCGTAATCATGTCGGTGACCAAAGATTACGAGTCCAGACCAGAAAAGAAAACAACAAATGAAGTCCTAACAAACTTATCCAACATGTGAGGCAAACACTTTGGTCGTGAAAATAAAACGAAATAGGGGACTTTGGCATCCAGGAACCAAAAAAGCAGGTGGTGGGATCATGAAAATAGACGCACAAATATGGATGGATCATGGATGGATCATCTCGTCCAATGATTTCACTCAAGAAAACCTCCATAAAGCGGCTCGGTGAAAGAGGGGAAATAAAAGCAGCCGGCTGCCGAGGGAGGCTCTTTGGTCCCACTAGTCGGGGAGGACCTGGTCACCGTGTCGCCGCCTTTCTTTGTTGGTCCAAAGAAAAGCAAAAAGAAAATGTCGTTCACGCAGAATAGCTGCAGCTCTCCAAGCTTCATACACAAAATCGACTCATAACTTGCGCCGAGATTCCTGCCAAGTGGAATCGGGCGACTGGCCTCTGCGTATCGGACGACGCCAATGTAGTTTGGTAAGTATGCTTTCATAGCTGTACATTGTCGGCACAGAGGCCAAAAGGCGGCAAAATATGCAATGGTTCAGTGCAAGACAACAGGAAAATAGAAAGGAAAAAAAATGTCTTGCATCCAAGACAACACACAATATCGGATGCGTCCTAGAGACGAAAAGACTGGCGTGAACGAGCCATCATCTTCTGACAACCAACCAAATCAGGTCATGAAGACTTCAATGGCAGGCAGGCGTAAAATTGACTGAACACTTTTCTGACTGCTCAAAACTGGCAGCGAGCCGGGGACCGTTCACATACACCCCCCCATTGCTGCTAGCAACGCTCCAAAATAGACAAGCCGTCATAGCCGGATGTCGAAGTTGTCGTATTTGTTCTATTTGCCCAATCAGTTCACACTAACCTTGGCAAGTTAGACTCCTAACTTTTGCCCTGCTCGCAAAACATCCCGCACTTTCGGGAAGTGGAAGGGACACTGACCTTGTGTGAACTTTTAGGGACGGGTTGGTCGATTTCCCTAGGCAATGGTGGACGCGCTATCGACGGGAATAAGCCTCCATTCGGTTCCCAAACCAAACACTTTGCTGAGTTGAGATTTTAGCCGCGTAAAAAAAAAAAAGACAAACCAAAACATAAAAGAAAAAGAAAAACAGGCGCTAGGCTGACTGTTGCGAGAAACCCCCAAGGATACCTAGAACAGAGCTAGTCAGGGCTAAAAATCGGCAGGGCTAAATGGGCAAGGCAACGTGCGGAACACTAATCCTGGCTGAAAGGGAGAGACAAGAGGCTCAAATTTTGTGAATGTCTGTGAAAGAAGAAAAAGAAAGAAAAAGTCGACACACAAGATTGGACGGCTGTACCAGAAACATGAGCAAACTTGTTTCGCACGTTCGGGAAAAATCAGGGGGAATTAATTGGAGGAAATTCTATCAGGGATCGTCGAGACAACCAATTTACGGGAATCGGAGGTAAACTTTCTTTTTTTACTCTCTCAAGGCTCCGTCCAAAAGTTTCCCTTTTCGTAACATTATTCTTGTCTTTTGTCTAGGGGTCGTCGCCCAATGAAAGGACGTAACACTTCATCAACGCACATAATGTACGGACCTTTTTCTTTCTTTTTTTTTTCTTTCTTTTTTCCTTTGAGCCTCCCAAAGAAAAGGTGTGTGGAGATACAAAAAGATAAGATTTTTTCGGCGCCAACGACTAGATGAAATGCAAGCGCATGTACGTGCAGAACAAAAAAGAGGGCTCGAGCTGGGGCAGACGTACCTCTCTATTTTTTTTTTTGTTTGCTCGGCAGTCCGCGCTTTTGTTCCAGAGCGACAGGTTAAGAAACGTGAGAAAACGGGACGTTTTGGTAAACAAGACAGTAATAAAATAGAAACAATAAAAGAAAAAAAAAAGCAGTTCACGGACGCTATAGCAAAAGCTGACTTTGAAAAGGCCGATAGGGTCCCTCTCCCCCACTCAAAGTTATGTTGAAGCTTACGCCCCCCCTCTTGCCCTCCGGACCGCTTCATGTGTGTTTCTGCGACTTGAGCTATACTCTATTTTGTCTTTTTTTTAAATCTTTTTTTTTTTTGCTATTTCTTTTCGGTTTCCAAATATACCCCCATGCACCGCAGCTCCGAAAGATCTCGGGATTTCCCTTGCAGATTTTCAGGACGATTATTTGCCAAGAAGCAAGGAAAAAGAAAAGGGTGACGCAGCCTTCGGGGTATCGGTTTTTGAGGCAAAATAACTTAAGAAGAAAGGAAAAGCAAGCAAGGAAAGGATGGAGTCACAATATCCCAGTAAGGGATCCTTGCCTCCCTCGACAAATAGCACCGCTGCGGAGGAGAGTTCGTCACAAGAGAAATGCTTGAAAAGGCAACAGGACCTTTCCTCGCCAAGTAAAGCGTTCGACCGCCATCTGGACGACGAAACAAACTCGCCACCCGTCGTGCAAGGCCTAGCCTCCAACGACGACCATCGGGACTCCATCGTCGTAGTAGAGAGCCAAGACCAACAAAAACAACAACAGCTGCAGCAAGGATCAGAACAAACATACCAACAACCAGAAACGCCATATCGTCGTCGAGATATCGTCGAGCAGGCCCGTAGCACGGCGGTCCCGACAAGAGTTCGGGAAGCCGAGAGCCACCAAAGCCAACCACCCCAGCTGGTCTACCAGGTCCGCCGACAGTTTGACAACGAAACCGGTGACGCTACAACATCGACCACCAGCAGCAGCGATCGCACCACCACTACCAGTAGCAGTGACCGCACTACCACAAGTAGCAGTCGCAGCAGCAACAGCAGGACGAGCAACCGATCAAGCAGCCGATCAACCACATCAATATCAATCTTGCCGCCCACCAGCTCATCCGCATCATTGACCAAATCCCCAAGCACCCTGACTACCTCAATATCCGCCTCGCCAAACGTCACGCTGTCTCTCCTACCACCGGCCGGGGGCGGCAACTCCACGGGCTCCGGCCCCACCACCACCGTGACCATCATCACGGGCCCGCCACCATCCAATGCGCCATCCGCAGCCACCAGCAGCGATGAGCGCATGTCCGCCAACCTCGTGCTCGTCGTGACCTTTTGCGCCGTGTTCGGTGCCGTAATGCTAATCGGCACAGGAATCTTCCTGTGGAAGCGGGCGCGGAGGCGAAGGGACCGCATGAGCGGCTCAACGAGCAAAAGTGGCGGCATCGGCGGCAAGGGAGGGCAGGGCAGCGGCGGGAAGCGTGGAAAGCGCAGCAAGTACGACGGACCCACGGGCTCGCTGTACGGCGACGACCCCTACGCCACAGCCGCGGGGGAGATGGAGAACGGGCCCGTGTGGGGTGTCACGCCGCCGTGGGCCGTGGCGGACCTGCCGCTCACCCCGCCGCCCATAGTGCTGCCGCCCGACCCGAACAGGCGCATGACCCTGCCAGGTACCATGTCCAGAACGCTGCCCAAGATTGTGGCGCAGCGAGCCACCCCGATGACCGACAGAAGTTCGAGCAACTATCCACCGTCGAGGAGCGGGAGCAGTGCGTACAGTCCACCTAGGGGGAGGAGTACGAGGGACGAGGGATACGATCCCAGCAATGTGATATGAAAATCAAGAAAAAAAAAATAGCAAACAGAAACAGAAAAAAGATCAGAAATATTGGGATCCTGCCCCTATGTTTATATTTCTCAGATTGTTCATTCTCGAGGTTTCTGTACCTGTAATGATTGTTGGGAGTTGTGGAGTTTGGGAGTTTTCCAAGGCTGGAGCATCAGCAGGGAATTTAGGGGTTTGGTCATGTTATGGCTAGGATGAATCACTTTCTAGTAAATAATTTGAATGATTTAATTGATTATATCCTTTATCTCCAAGCAGAGCAGCGAGTTACATGGTTTATCTATGGATGAAGACAGACAAAAACGGAACATTTATTCATGGGCTGGTAGTCCTGAACATTGCGGTGGCGCCCACGTCCAGATTCAGGCCAGCGAACCGGGTGAACGAGTCTTGTGTAACGATGAAAGTCTTCATTAGTTGGATGCAAGGAAATTCACCCAGCGAAATATTTCTAAATTAGGAAAGCGGGGTATCTTTCAAGTTGGTTCGCATTGAGCTTTGTGTTTTTGTCTACATAGTACCTACCTAGGTAGGTACCTTAGGTACCTAGGGAGGCAGGCGCGCTTGGTATACTAGGCAGCACCCTACTGTTTGCACTCTTCCAAAAATCTGATATAGCCGACCTACTTTTGATCCTCTGACTTCTACATATTTTTCCGACAAGGAAGGGAGTTATCCTGTTGCATCCAGGACTGCTTCCATGTTCAAGGATATCCATTGTTTTTCTACAACCCTGCTTGGTTAACATTACAACAGCCCGAAATTCCTCGAGTTCTCATCAGCTTTCCCGCCATGATACACCCACATCTCGCTCTGCCTGTGCCTTCTCAAATTACCATCACCTCCAAACACCATGATCTCGCCAGAGCTCAAGGGCATTGAGGTGACGGTCCTTGTCTCTGACCAGCCTGCCACAGAGTAGGTTTTCTTTTTCTGTTCTCGATACAGTTTTGCCAGACTTTGATCGCAGAACTAACCTCTCGCCTGAAAATTCACCACACTTGGCCGGCGAGTGAGATGCTGACTTTGAGTCTGAAAGATACCGTGACGAAGATGCAGAGAAGGAGCTTACCAAAGAGAAATTTGACCCTCTCGGTGACAAAGTCCACATCATCAGGTACATCGAGGCCAAGCCAGGCGAGCCATTTGCCGTACGTGTAGTGCGTACACCTGAATTTGTCAGGAAGAGCCATCATATCGCTTGCGCCGTACAGGTTGACAAGAAAGTCTGCAAGACAGGACAGGAGGTCCATTTCGGCAAAGCCCCGAAGGATAGTTGGGATAAGGTCTATCGGGATCATCATATTCGCACATCGCCCACACATCGGGTCAAGCAAACCTGGCACTTTGCTGCTTTGGAACTCGGTAAGCCAGACCCTCTTGTTGAACAGCATATTTTGTCTCAACCAACCATGCTTACTTTTTCATGACTGACACCTTTGAACTCCCTGATCAGACGCCGATGAGAGTCAGCTCCTATCAGCTGAGGAGATTAAAAAGCACTCGGAGGATGTGAAGTGCCTCGCAAGCATCAAAATAAGGCTGTATCACATGAAAGAAACCCTAGAGAAAAAGATGGAAGAATTTCAACCTGGTGTTGTCCGTGAGGAGTATAACAACATCCCAGAGAAAGCCCTCAAGGGCAAGGCTTTGGGACTCACAGCGAGGTATGTGGTTAAGCAAATGGATTATCTGGTATTTGAGTTAAATTTAGCTGCCCACTGACAGAGACCGAGTCAATACAGCTACAAAAACACAACCAAGGAGGATTTGGGACCCGTTCCCAGAGCAGTCCTTAGGTATAACGATCGCTATGAGCGACCCTTTGCCGTGTTCGAATTTCGCTACAGGACCAGAGGTGTGTCACTCGTATTTTGACTCTGCGATGATACCTGTTGATGACTGACGTTTCTCTTTTTATCGATTTAGAGAATTTATACCAAGAGGGAATTCTGGAGCGACCTGTCGAAAATGAAGACGAAAAGACCATCGCCAGGGGAACAAAGCGAGAGCTTGATAATCAGGACGATTTAGCAGAGAGGCCAAAGCGGGCGTACAAGGAGCGCCGCCTGCGTAGTGGTCGCTTTGAAGTAGACTTGACACTGTCCGACTTGGACTAGTTGAGATCAGTCTCTAATTTGTCAGCTGTTGACACAGGAGTATATGATAACTCCGAGGGGCGTGATACGTCTTTACTACGCTGTTTAAGAGCGGAAATCCTGTTACGTAGGCATAATGGAGAGTAATTTGGGCGGAGCTTTCGTGATGTATGTTCAGATATTCCAGGCACCACACATACATGAATGGTAATAAAGAATACCTGCATTATCCATCAAACATGGGTGACTGCTGCACATCGGCTGTGGGATCCGATAATACGACAAATAAGGAGGTACAGACGCAAAGCTTACGGATATTCCTTCACCAATATTTCTCTTGGTATCACGGTTCGTTGATGTGTGGTCACTGCGGTATTAGTTCGAACAGTAAATACTAATACCCACCAATAGGCTTAGGCCATAACCTCTGGCTAACGCAACTAGTGTGAAGACTTCAAACCTTTTCAGACTATTTCCCATCATATTGACTATTTCCGTTCTCAATCCACCCCCTTCTGGGGCTAAGTTGGTGTGTTCCATTACAACATCGCCATAGTCGTCAAAACCACAATAATTAGCTTCACCACCATTTTTGATCAGTTAGAAGGCTCAACAAAGATAGATTCTCATCCTTCTACCGCATGGATAACACTCACTTGCGAAAGCAACGTGCTTGTCTACTAAGCTGAACTTGACGCGCAGCTAATCAATAGAGCCATTTAACCGTCTCGGGGTCGATTATTAACGCCAGATGTATAAACGATGAAACAGCTCGATTCCAAGTTTGGAATGGATAGGTTAGTCAAGGATGTGCCAATGTAGATGTTTAGCGCGAAAAGGTTTCGGGGGTCATGTAAGGTGTCAGGAAAGCCATTGGATGAGACAGGGACCAGGGATGAATATTTTGAGTCGCATTAGGCTGAAAGGTTAACAGCTTTGTAAACATTATAGTGCCGCCGCTATAAGGGCTTTAATTGAACGTCAGAAGTGACCTCGGAATCAAGGAATTCGATTTATTGGCCATGTGTTTTCTGAACGGAAGTGCTCAGCCACATGGCCCACATGTAATTGGAATGGCAAAGCGAGCGTACACAAAAACTATTGGCATCGCTGACAAGAGCTACCGACTTCTGGCCATTGCGTTCTTGAAAGCTCCATTTGCCCAAGTATTAGGTGCATTCACGCATGCGGGTATCCAGTCAGATCATCTAGTCGAGGTAGAGAGAAGGTGGTTGGATTTGTCGGCAAGGGGCTGGGGTCGACTGGGCAACGCTGCTCTTAAAAGTTCGCCGTGTCCGACAAAAGCTCTGTACTACGGAGATGCTGGAGACCAGGAATTCATTTCTAGTGACACAAAGTCAGCTCTAGCTCGGTTTTCTCCCTATAATACAGACCTGGTCAAGAGTGTGATAGACTCCCGCATCAATCTCCCGCATAGCCTCGGCCCGCAACCTTTCGATCCGCTCATTCGTCCACCCGCTCTCCTCGACCACCACCAGCTCCTCCAAGCAACCCAGAAAACAATCCATGATATTCCTGGTGCCCTTATCCCTGAATCCCAGCCCTGGGTCCTGCAGCCTATCCGTCGAGAAGACGTCCTCGTGCACGTCGACCAGCCCCGCCTCCCGGAAAACTTCTGGCCTGCGCACGTTGCAAGCCTCGCGCATCATGAGGCCGATGACGGGGCCATGGAAACCAGGAAGACCAGGACGAAAGGGATCCAGCCCGTCGTATATCTCCTGACATGCGGTGCGCGAAGTCCCTGGTGTCGAGTTGTACAAGGCAAAATTGCAGCTGTCGATCCACTGCAGCCAGCCGCCGGGCCGTAGCAACGTTGCCAGGTTGTCGACGGCGCGGGTCCAGTCCGCGCGGATGCTGGCGCTGCTGACGAAGCGAACCGCGACGAGGTCGTAGGTCCCCAGCTCAGAAGCCGGGAAGGCGGCATACATGTCCTGGATCTTGAAGGATACGTTGGCCGGCCAGGTGCTGGGCGGAGGAAAGCCGGAGGAGGTTTTGTCGTATGCGGTTAGCTGGCATGTTGAGGGTAGAGAGCGGGCTACATCAAGAAGCCAGATGCCCGTGCCAGCGCCGACGTCGGCGATTTTGATGGTGGGCGACACGGGGATGTTTGGGTGGATGAGAAAGCCCAGGATTTTGGTTGTGGTTTCGTGTTGCTCATCCAATCTTTTTTTTTGGGGAGGCACAGTCCTTAGAATTGGCATTCGGGCTGATGCTGGAGTGGAAGCATGTCGAAGCTTACCTTTCTGGGATTTCTTCCATGGAATCCAGAGGGTTGGGACCAGGTGCCCTTGGCTCTTCCATTGCTTTGTTATTCATTTAGAGGGAATGTTACACAGGCTTGACTGATTGCTGATTTGATGCGAGTCTTTGATAAGAACAAGAGATTGATTGCCGCCTGATTGAGGAGGGTTAGGTAGTCTTTTCCATTAACGCGCCAGCCGCAGACAAGAAAAAAAAAAAAAAAAAAAAAAAAAGGCAATCTATTGGCGGCGGTGCGGGGTAATGGGGCGTGTAAGTAGCCCAGGCATAGCTGACAAGGGTTTGATAGCCAATAACCCAAAGCTGAAAGCACCCCTGAGACCTTGACTTGCTTGACTACTTACTTATTCACTTCCTCGCGGAGAATTTCTTTCCAGAATGAGGAGTGATCTGTTCCAAAAAAAGAAAGCCAACAACTCTTGGACACTTGCTGGAAAAGTTCAGCTCGCGCTTGGCTGCATCTCTTGTTCCACCCAAAAATCCTGGCAGAGTGTCAGTTGAAGGTGATGCCTACGGCCTTAATCGCATGTTTTCTTGACAGGCTGGCTATTTAATCTACCTTACTTAGCTTATCTGCTTCTATTCGTAGCGTTCAGCTGAAAACCATCAGTGAACATCGGACCATATTTCTACCCACTGTCTCCGCTGCAAAGAAGCATCAAATATGGAGATTGCTTTTACCCGGAACCAAGACCATGGAAGAATTGGCACTTACCCTCCCAGCTATAGACACCATGACAGACCCTGGGCCCCGGCCTTACCCGAAATACTACAGCGCCCTAGTCCCACAGTTCATTCGTGTATTTGAGCTCGAGGCGGGTGGGTTCTCCGACCCTATAGTTGGACGACTAGTCCCGCAGCCAATCGATGGAGAGCCATACGAGGCCATCTCGTACGTCTGGGGCGACACGCACGACCGACGCAACATCACCATACAAGGGAAAACACTCTCCGTCACTGCGAGTCTGCACGCCGCACTGACTGCCTTTCGACACCTTCCCCTGCCCGACAGCGCTTACGGCAGTGACGGAGACGACGATGCGTCTTCCAGCCGTCCAGAGATAGGATCGGCAAAGTCCGTGGTGCAGCAGCGACGGCGACCCGTGCGACGACTATGGGCCGACGCGGTCTGCATCAACCAGGAGGACCTGGACGAGCGCACATCGCAGGTCGAGCTGATGGGGCGCATCTTTGCCGGCGCGCACCGCGTGCTGGCCTGGATGGGCTGGGAAAAGGGCGCTGAGGGTCGTCAGTACACCCGCGACGCCATCCGCTTCATCCACGACTTCATGCAAGACCCCGAGGGCCGCCTGGCTGAGGCGCGCATTCTGTTACACCACGACCCGACTGATCCGCACACAGTCGGCGACCCTGCGGATGGGACGCTCGCGCTGTTGTCGGAGGAGGACCGTTCTCGGTATCGGGAGCAGGCTCGCTGGTGGAGTGCCCTTAAATTATTCTTTGACATCGAGTACTTCCATCGAACCTGGATCGTGCAGGAGCTCGGCCTCGCGCGGGAAGCCATTGTGTATACTGCGCTCTGGCCTGCTGCCAATACAGAAGAGGGCAAGTCTCAGCCGCTGGAGCTGTACTCGGTCGACTGGCCCCTTTTGGGGCGGTTCGTCAAGTTCTTGGACTACAACGCCGCGTCGCTCGTGACCCACCTCGGCATACTACTCTGGGTGGCACACCACATTCTGATGATTTGGGAGATCAAAGAGGACGGCACGCCCGCCTGCGATTTTCTCACCGGTATGCATTGGGCGCGCATCCTTGGCGTGACGGATCCGCGAGACCGCGTCTACAGCCTGCTCGGTCATCCACTCGCCGTCATGGACGGTGTGCCCGTCATCAAGCCCGATTACACTGTAACGCGGGGCATCGTATACACAAAACTGGCTGCCACCTTTATCCAAAAGACGAAGAATCTCTACGTCACTGCCCTAGTCGACCACGAAGAGGACGTTTCTGTTGAGGAGAGAGATTGGGATCCCGACGATGAGAGTAGGATGCCCAGCTGGGTGCCGGACTGGCATAGCATCAACAGGACCACGCCACTGAGCTACTCCGTTGCACCGGCCCAGGAAGAGGACGCCGAAATCCGTATTGAAGGTGAAATACAAGGCACAAAGGGGATGCCCATGCCGCATCTCCTCGTCCGGGGCTGGTTGGTTGACGAGATAGCCGCCGTGTCGCATCGCATGGAGACGGCTGACTTCCCCGTGACTAACCTCGCGCGAGAGCAAGCCAAGAAGAACCCCTTTTGGCTCGACCGCCTGTGGTCTGTCGTTTTCCCCGCCGAAGGTCCCGCGGGTCGCAACGCCCTCGAGGTTCTGGAGTCGCTCTCCCTGGCCCTGCCGCTTGGCACAAGGGAGAAGGACGAGCCGATGACGACAGCAGGCTCTCAGCAGCCGCTAGCAGAGCATCGACAGTCATTCGCAGCGTACGTGCTAGAGTACCACGAGTTACTACGCGCGGTGTCCGAATCCCGCGGCGGCGGCGACACCATTAGCTACCTACCAGCCCGGTCGCTACTCGACACCCTGCCGCCCGACGCGCAAGCCGAGATTCGCCGCCGCGCAGAAGGTGCGACGGGCGAGAGGTTCGTGGAGTGCATGACATGGCCTTCCATGTGTCGGGTCGTGTACCGGACAGCGTCGGGCCTCGTCGGCATGGGCTCCCGCGTCACGCGTCCGGGCGACCTGGTGTGTCGCGTGCGGGGCTCACCAGCCTTGATGACGCTGCGTCGCATTCAGGGTAGCGTAGGGTTTAGTAATACCGCAACGGTTGAGTCGGACGCTGGAGCGGACGACGATGTGACTATCTCTTGCGCACATGTTGCGCCCACCATCGTCCCGGAGCGCATGGTTCGAGGTGTCACGGATGGTGGGGAGTTTGGCGAGAAACCTGCCAAGTTTCGCATAATATAAGACCTCGTGGCTGATGGCAATTGGGCTATAGAGTATATTCGCGGCTATAATTTGGAAACTGTCCAAAGTCGTTGCACACACCGAAGTTACCGAATCGTGTCGTTAAAGACGTGGAATACTTGGCGGCGCGTCTCACCTTAGAGCTTCAGCTGAAACAAAGAAATACGCATTCTTGAGACTTGGTGAGCTTTTCTTGATGGACGTCCTAGTTATGGACCTGATAGCCAACCTATTACCGACCGACCCATGGGTGAAAAAGGTATCATTTGTCAGCTGCGTCCTGAAGCTTCTGTTTCAGCTTTGGAACTTCATGGTACAGTCCTACCGCTCTAATTTCAAGGCGCTATCGACTGCCTCTACTGTTCAAGTCCCAAGCAAGTCGTTGGTGCCTATGTCGCCTTATTTCCCGGTCAAAAGACTCAACATGTTGCAGAGGAATGAGTAGCCTATTCCTAAGAGAATCGTGCGGGTGAAAAATGTGCCAGCCAAGCCTAATGGGCCTATACCAGACAGCCAGCGAGTACTTTTGCGGTTGGATGTGGATCGGGACTTCAAGAGCTGCATTTGCAGTGAGGCTGATCTAGACATCTTGCTTGGGGAGAGGGCAGACTGTATCGGTACCAGGTCGGGCTACGAGAATCACTCGAAACGTCTCCGCAGCGGCCAATTAAAATGCTTGTGCTATGCAGAGAATAGAACCATTCAACCGGAAACTGTAGTATAGTAATTATAGGATGATGTCTTTAGAGAAAAGTACCATTGGGAAACTTTACTTTATTCCCGACTACCCTTAAACCAATTTGGCGCCGCAAAGCCGTGACCCTCTTATGAGTGAAAGCAAATTATTGCCTTTGTTTGTTCGCGGGCAGACATGCGTGTGGGTAGATTACGTATGGTAATACGTGATTTTAGAATACGTAGTAGAGATTTTAACGGATCTTTGCAGAATTGTAAATAATTACAAAACGATAAATAGCATACATGAAAATACCGTTTTATTTGTTACATTGTTTTTACCGATTACAACGATTATTTTATTTTTATTAATATTAATTAGTATTGTTAATATAGATAATACAAATAAGCTAAATAAAGGTATTTAAATTGTTAATTTTTTTAACTAACGTTATATTTGGGGTTAGTAACGAAAAATATTATAATAATTACAAATACCGTATACCAATACGTTTAAAATTTGTAAATTATTATTACGTAAATTTTTGAAAATACCGGTTAAATCGTTATAATTTAGATTTTTTGGAATTTTTATTATCCGGATTATACCGTTAGCCAAACCCCTATTCCGAACCGTTATTTTAAACGAAAAACGGCGTTATATCGGATATTAATACGATAAATTTAGGTATACCGCCTATACCATTTACAATACCGAAAATATTCGAAAATTTTAACGAAAACGAATTTTTAAATCGTATATTTAAAAAATTGGGAATCCGTTCCAATAATTAAAAAAAAATCGATATAAAAACGTTAAAAACCGGGTTGGGAAATTTATCCGAATATTTAAATTAAATAATAATTACGTAAAAAAACGTATAAATTATTAAAATAATTTACGATTTCGAAAAATTCATAATATTTAAAAAAGGTAACCGGTTATTGGAATATTATATCGAGGAATTTAAAAGTTGGAAAAAAAAGGATTTTAATAAATATAATAAAAGGTTTATACGAATTTTGAAAAATTATTTACAAAATTATAAAATTATAATACCAGGTCGAAAATACGGAAAAATAGGCCGAAAATTAATAAATACTATAAAAATTGCAAAAAAAAACCGTAAACGGAAATTACGCAAAACCGTAATTTTAACGAATTTTTAATTAAAAAAATAAAAAATCGCATTTTATTATTTACCAATTTATAACCCGTATACCCTACGTTTAAAATAGATTTTTAAAGGCCCGACCCAAAATTACGGTTATTACCCAATATATAATACAATTGTATTTATTATTTATTTACCGTTTCCGGGGAATAACCGTTTGGTAATATAAAACCGTTTAACGAAAAATATAAAAAAAAGTTTTGGAATAAACGGGTAAATATTTAAAAAAAATAATTAATTGCGTACGAAACCTTTTAAACGTATAATCGTCCTATTACGGTATAAAATATTATTATATATAAACGTTTACCACCCATTTAAATACCCAATTAAACGTTTCCGTTTATTACGTTAAAAACTTTTTTATAGGTTTGGAAAAAGGATAATAATTATTTAAAAAATTTATACGATTTTTTAAATAAAAAGGTATTTAATTTTACAAATATTTACCAAATAATATAAATCGAAATTTCCCAAATATACGCCGTATTTTTATAAATTTTAAAGGGAAAAATTAACGATTATTTCCGGATATATATAGGTAAAAATAAAATTTTTAGGAATATATATTTACGTTTAAAAAAAAGGTTTAATACCGATTTTATCCGCTAATAATATTATTTAAATTAAAATTCGATTACGTTTTATTTTGTAAAAAATAAACCCGAAAATATAAATAAAACCCCAAAATAAATTTTAAAATTTTTTTTTGATAAATTATAACGGTATTAAAAAATTATAAAATTAAATTATTAATTTAAATACCAATTCGTTAATTATATTATACGGGTTATATAAAAAATATTAAAATTAAAATTAATATTTGTAAATACGAAAAAAAAATCGTACGAAAAGTTTTACAATTAATTACGCCGGTTTATAATTATCGAAAATAAATTATAAATTAACGGCTAATATTTAATTAATTGCAAATATTAAATAATAATTCGAAACGAGCGGTTATTATACCGTAAATAATTGGGTTTAAAAATTCGAACGAAATTAGGGATTAAATCCCAAAAAAAAAGGGTATAAAAAAAGGAAAAATATTATATTTGCAAAAAAAAAAATTGCAAATTATAAAAATATATTAAAAAAAAATAACGCGTTGAAAAAAAACGTTAAAAACGCGAATAAAAAAATTATAGCTAAAATATACGAGGTTATAAAACGTTTTTACAAACCGCGGAAGGATTTAACGAAAATTTAGGCAATAGTAATTTAAAAATATTAAAAGGTTATTTAATAAAATTTGTAAACGAAAAACCTATTATAATTAACTATTATATAATAATATAAAGTATAAAATTCCTAACAAACGAATTTTTTAAATATAGGTTTAACGTTATATAAAAATAAAAAATAACGTAATTAATTAATCGTTTAAATTATATATTTATACAAATTAATATGGAATGGGAAGGTTTTTTACCAAATACCGGCGCGGTTAAATATTTAACGGTAAAATTTAGGCAATTTATAATATTATAATAATATAAAATAAACCTATATATAAATTAATAACGTATTAAAAAAATACGTATACGTTTTAACCAAAATAACGTAATAATATCGATAAAAATTACCGATATATTTACCCCTATAAGGATAATTACGTTTTATATTATAAAAATAAATATACCGTTTTTAATATCGTTAAAAAATATAAATAAATTGTAGGCCTATTATAATAACGTCCGAAACGAAATCGTTTGCGGTAACGGTAAACAAATATTTGTAAAACGGAAAAAAAAATACCCCTGGTTTTATTTGGATAATACCGCGTAAAAAATTATATTTTTTACCGATTTTAAAATTACGGAAACGTTTTTAACGGAAAAAAAGTTACGGCGAATTTACAAACGTTTTAAATACCCTTTTATTAATAAATTTTGGCGTTTATTATAACGTATAAACGAAAATACGGATTTTAAAATAATTTAAATAATTAATAAAATGTGCCATTTTTACCAAAAAAAAGGAAAATTACCGTAACGTTTTAAATTTGCCTTAAAAAAGAATATTAATTTTAATTACGAAAATATTATTAATATTATATATTTGGATAAACGGCCAATATTTTATATAATCGATACGAATATTATATTTTAATTAGCCCAATTTTTGGTTAATATATTAGCCAAAAAAATATGGGAAACGTTAAAATAATATTGGATTAATATTTATTTAGGCCCGCCAAACGTATTAACGTTCGACCTAAGGCCTAATTTCCGTACAATTAAATTTTACGCAAAAATACGTTTTTTAGGGATTATATATTATTAAATTTTTACAAAAACGTATTAGGCCGTAAAAAAAATCGAACGTTTTTATATACCTTTAAGGAAAACGTATAAAATTATCCGGGTAAAATGCGGTAACGATTATTTATAAAAAATTGCCTTTTAAATAACGGTAAAAACGGTTAACGATACCGCCGGACCGAACGGGTTAATATCTACGTTATTGGTTTTTGGAACTATATTAAAAATAATTATAAATTTACCGTTAACGTTTACCCAAATAAAACGCGCGGAAATAATAAATAAAATTATAATTAAATTTCGAAAAATTATTATAAAAAAAAATTAAACGACGCGTTAATTATTAAAAACGGGCTTAATATAAAGGATAGGTTACCGCGTACGTTAGCGTTAAATAATAAAATGTTAATATACCGCGAAAAAGGTAATTGGAATAGCTTTTATAAAGTTATTTTTATTACCGAAAATATAATACGGGTAACGTTATTTAACGGCGATTCCGATTTTAAAAATACGTACGTTAAATTTTATTATAAATATTAAAAATAGTCGAACGATATATAGGGTAATTAGGCCGAATTTACGTATTTAAGGGAAATTTAATTACGGCGGAAAAGGCGCCTAAAAACGGTACCAAAACCCCCGAAAGGATTTTTTAAACCAACGTTAAATCCCTTTATAAAAACATTTATTATATTATAATAAATTACCTTTAAAAATAATTTTATAATTTATATAGCGAATAATCCAAAAATTAACGGCGTAATATTAAATAAAAACAGCCTAAAATATATTACGATAAAACGTTTATATTAATTAAAAAAACTTAATTCAAAAAATTGGCTATTAAATATAAAACCGAAAGGAAAATAATAACGTTAAAGGTTTTATTCGAACAATTAAATATAACGGAAATAAATATTTTATTAGGCGCCAAAATATTCGAACCAATATACGGAAATAATATATATAACCGGATTTTTAATATTAAAATAATACGGGAAATTAAAAAAATAGCAAATTACCCGTACGAAAAATTACATTTTATTATATAGGGGTATAATAATAACGAAAAAAAAACCTATTAATTTAAACGTTAACGATTATACGGTATAATTAACGATTAATTTTAACGATTATATTTATTATAATAACGTAATTTAGTTATATTTTTATAATTAGGGATATTAATTAGGCGTATACCTAATCCAAAAATTAATTTATTAGGGACGTATTAGTAAAGATTTCGAAAAAATTATTATATAAATACCCGCCGGGGATTTATTTTAAAGTTAATAAACCGTTATACGGGTTAGCAAAATTAAAATTATATTGGATTAATATTTATTAACGTTATTATAAAAAATAATTAAATTATATAACGTTTAAATACGATATTTGTTTTTTAATTACGAAAAGCGGTCCGTTTGGGTTAATGGGTTTACAAATAAACGATACATTAAATTTGGGAAATTTCGAATTTATTACGTACGAAAAAACAAAATTTTAAAAAGTAAAATTATTAACGAAACCGCAAAAAATATTACAGGCGGGAAACGTTAAAAATTTTAACGGTTATAAAATAATATTACGAAACGGCAATATATTAATATAATAAAAGGGATAAACAAATCGTTTAAAATTGGTAAACGTATAAACGCCAAATCGTAAATAATAATATATGGCCCAACGGGCTAAAAACGTTTATATTTTTATTATTTACCAGCCCGAAATTACATTTAATTTTTTAATAACCGCGCAGGCGATTAACCCGTTAAATATAAAAATCGAAACGTTTAACAAACGATTATAATAGTAAATTAAAAATTAGTAAAAAAGGTTAAAATATATCCTATTATTTATAAAAATAGCGAAATTATACGTATTTGTAAACGGATCGTTCGTTAACCTAAAAAATTTGAATTTATAAATAAATTACGTAATTTTATATGGTAACGAAATTAATTATAAAAACGAGGATAATTTCGAAATATAGGGTAATATTATATACTAATTTTTTACCAAATGTAAACGCGTAACGCGTAACGTTTTGGTTAGCGAAATTTACGGTATAATAAACGGATTAAATATAGGTTTTATATTAACGCGTACGTTCCGAATAATTTATAAACGTAACGGCCTACCGTTTTTAAATTTCGTAATTTGTATAAATTCCAAATTATTATACGATTATTTAATGCAATTTGGAATTATTATAAAAAAAAAATTAATAATCGATATTATAACGATTAAATAATTATACGAAAAACGTAAAATTTAAAAAATCCGATAAATTAATAAATTAAATAATTTTACAAACGTTATAACGAAAAAATACCCGAATAACGCGTTGGAAAATTTAATATTAACGAATAAATTACGGATACGTGTAAAAAATTGGATATAACGTAATTAATAAAAAAATGCGAAAAAAGGTTATAATATAAAATATAATATAAATAAAATATAACGTACAAATTAACATTTATCCCCTAAAAAAAAAACGAAAAATAACGATTTTTTAACCCCCGAAAAAGACCCGTAGGGAATAATTAACAAATTAAAATAAAATTTTTACAAACCGTAAAACGGCCCGTTTGGCCTTTTTTTTTTCGGCCAATATGGCCGTTACGGCTACGTTATTACCCTTTTTTTTTTTTTTTTTAAATTTCCAATATCTTTTTAACGACGGGGCGTTATTTGGTAATTATTTAAAATATACGTTAATATTAAATAAGAAAGGAAAAAACGGTAAATATTATAATTTATAATTTTATCGTTTTTAGCGATAACCGCCAAAAAACGGACGGTAAAAAAACGGGCGAAAACGGGGATTTTTTCGCGAAAATGCCCGAAAATATATTTATAATACCGCCCAAAAAACGGGTTCGTTTCGCGGTAAACCGCGAAATTACCGGACCTTTATTTGCCCGCGAAAATAAAACGTAAATAATTTAAATAAAATTTTGGCCGGATTACGCCGGCGGCGGGGCGGGGGCGGGAAACGGTAATAATAAAAACGCGTATTATATATAAATTATTAATTTTAAACGATTAAACGAAAAATAAACGGAAAAAAGAAATACGTATATTTATTTTTAATTTTAATAATCCAACTAATAAACGTAATAATAATAAATTTTTTATTTTTACGGGTATTAGTAACGGTAATAAATTTTTTATTTTTACGGATACCGGTAAAGGTAATAACGGTAAAAATAGCGGTAAAAATAACGGTAAAAACGGGGGTAACGGCGGCGGTAACGGTAGGCGTAAAGGCCCCAAAACGGCCCGAAAATAAAAAATACCGGGTAAAACCGGTAAGCGTAAAATTATTAACGGCGTAAACCGCCAAACCAAAAAATAATGGTTTAATTATTTTTTAATTTATATTAACGATAATATATTTATTAAATAATCGTTAAAAATAAATAGCCTATTTACGATAAATTTAATAAAACGTAAATCGGAAAATTAAAACGAAAAAATTACGAACCAAAAAAAACGGCTTATTTATAAACGGATTAAAAAAAAATCGGTAATTATTATAATATAAAATTTTTATTAAATTTTCGTATTATAATTGGTTATTTATAATAAATTAAATGTTTACGTAAATAAAAGGTTATTTTATTATTGTTAAAAAATAATAAAATCCCCCCTATTTATTAAAAAACGGTTAAAATAAAATATTCGTTTATAACGTTAAAAAATTTTACAATTTCCCAAACGCGTTATTTTTTTTTTATTTATTTATTAATAATTATTTACGGGTTTAGGGGGTACGTATATTTGTAATTAATATAAAAAATAACCTATATTTATTCGCGGGCAAATATGCGTATGGGTAGATTACGTGTGGTGACACGTGATTTTAGAACACGTAGCAGAGATTTTAACGGATTTTTGCAGGATTGTAAATAGTTACAGAACGATAGATAACATATATAAGAATACCGTTTTATTTATTATATTGTTTTTACCGATCGTAGCGATTACTTTATTCCTATTAACAGCCTCAGAGATTGTTGCTTTTTGTTTTACCACCTAATGTTCTTATTCCCTATGAGTAATTACAATGTTCGAGGAAGAAAGCAGAAACAATGCTATGAGATAGAGGACTGGGTGAAAATTGTAATAGGCTTAATTGATTTGCTTCGAAAAGATGTAGAAAAAGAAGAAAAGAAAAGAAAAGAAAAAAACAACAAATGCAGAAATTCAACAGCTTTACCAACGCAAGTTTTCAACTTGCTGCAACAAGATGTAAACAGGACTTAAACATCCCACCCGCTGACAAAAATCTATGCCTTTAATTCTAAGCCCTCACCCATTTCCAACCCCAATTTCGGGGCAGGGGCTGTCCTACTTCTGCCTTCACCTCAATAGGTTTGCATGTCTTGATACTTGGCTTAACGTAAATTATGCGCGGCTCTCTTTCCCCGGGATAAGTGTACGCGAATACGTTCAGTTGGCCCGCGATGAGCGACTGGGTTCCAGCTACTGTGTCTGCCGTAGTCTTCAGAGAGATTTGACACCTTGGATGCTCGGGGGTCTCGCCACCTTTGCGACTGCCAAAGAGCCTAAAACGGCTGCGAATGGTGTCATCGGGGATGGTGGTTGTAGTGTAGAGGGTGGGGGATACGGTAGAGCCAGCAGCCCCATGAGAGCCAGCAGCCCCATGAGAGCCAACAGCCCCAGGGAAGCTAGCAGACCTATAAGGGCGAGAAGAGCGGGATGGGCCGCGAGGCTTGCCCAAGTTGCCGGTAGCCTGGACACCTTGTGGGCTGCCTAAATCGTCAGCAGCCTGGACGCTGCTGGCTTCCAAGGCAGCCAGGGCAAGTGGAAGAAAGATCTTTGCGAAAAGCATTCTGACGGTGTGGCAGGTATATATATATTATTATCAATCGATTGGCAGGCTAGTGAAGGAGGGATTAAATGGGATCGATACGAAAGTTCAAATGAAATTGGAAAGGAAATCGCAAAGGAAAAGTGAAAGAAGGCCGTAGACAACGCCAAAAAATCAAGAATCGAAAGAAAGATGAAAGACAAGCAGAAGGAAAGCTGAGTGAGTAACACAAACCAAAAACAAAACCACTGAATAGTGGTTGAGGATAGCTTTTATATTTCTTTCCCATGTGCTGAAATTGTTGTTCAGAGAACTATCGAAGCAAACACCCCTAGCAGCCAAGATTTTAAAAAAGAATACTTATCCATCACGAGAATGAAAAGGTCTTGGCAAAAAAGATATTCAAGAGACTACAATCTAACCAAATTAGTTATAGCCGTCAAATGTTAATGCAAAAGAGCAGACTGACAAGTTGGTTGCTAATTTTGGAACCACTGCCTTTATAATTATTGCATGAATGAGGAGCTTAGCAGCATTTTTAGTGTCAAATGATCAAGATGTCTGAATCAGCTACCTACCTATTTATGAGATCTGATCGAGCGAATCTTGACAGCTGTAAAGTATGGGGAAACAGGGTATATATTTTAGTCCCTGAGTCGTGCATAGTAAGAATGGCCTTTGTTCTGATACAGTCAAACCGGCAATGTGCATTTGAGCGTTGAATGGTGTTTATCAAACAAGACAAAACAGAACAGATAGGCCTTTTGAAATCTGACTACGGTGTGATTCTGAGTTCTGATCCTTCCTTTACAATCCGACATACACACCGAGGAAAGTCTTGTACTGAGGTTCCAAAAATATTTGTATTCCCAGAAGGGTAGGCAAATAAAAAAAAAAGAATCATGCAATGTACTACATGCTTCTGGTCGAAATCCAGAAATCGAGGCACTTTACTTAACCGGATAGCCTCCGCAGTTTTGAATGATAACTTCCTTGACCGCTGCTTCAAGGAACCGCAAATCCAGCGCACCCCCATCCTGGTCATCCGCAAAGTGAAGATACATCTCCCCTCTTTTCCCCGGATCTGCTTCTCCTTGACCTGGCCCGCTGACCCGGTTGATCTTGCGCAAAAGAAGCTTCATGCCTGCAACTTCGCCAGGCTCATGCGTCGTGTCGCCGTCACCGTCCGGAAAGCAGCAATATAGGGGTGTCTCTTGCTGCCGGGCTCTGAAGTCTTTGGTGCCCCGTAGAATGAAGATCATTGGAAGATGCGAGGTTGTGCTTCGCAGCGTAGTGAAACAATCGAGCAGGCCCTGGATATAGTTTGTGGCTTGCTGAGCTGGCTCATCGTAGCATGCGAGATTGCCAACAAAGAGGACGGCGGTAACGTTCTCCTGCAAGGTTTCATCGAGATCCGCGCGGCTAGTGTCGATGAAATCTAAGGTGATGTTGAGGTCTGGCCTGTTGTAGATCCAGGTGCGTCGTCCGGACTCGGCATTAATCTGCCAGCTTGCGGGGTTATCTGAGATGGAGGGGTCCAAGACGGCAGCTACATCACCGCTACGGTAGCCAACAGCTGGAATCATGAATGGCCCTGAACCCCGCATGGACGCTTGATTGCTGACTTGGTCCGATTTATCGTCATGCCGCCGGGTAAACAGACTTACTAGAAAACGAGGCATCCCTGCGAGTCCGGGGCGTTCCAGATAACTATATTGTGAGAATCTTGGTGCTGAAGAAGACGGCTCTATTTTGGTAGGCCGGCTGACGTTTCCAAGAATTTGAGGGGGAAGAATGTGGGAGGCACAAGAGCCGAGCCGCCAAAAAAGGACCTGACCGCCCGCCGAGATTGGAGTAATTTTACCCAGCTTCGCCTTGTACTACGTGCTCAGCTTGCGGGGGTGCTAGAGGCACAGCCAATGTGCCACAGGATGAGACAGGAAATAGCCTAATCCGGCTTGCCGCAGCAGAGTAGAATGCAACGGACATGTAGATGATAAAAATAGGTAAATAAGTTCATTGCAGGAACGAGCTACCTCAAATGAATAGGTAATGTGTGACCGTGTTATCGTCAAATTCTCGTCCAAATGGCTGGTCTACCTTGGTAATCTTAGATTCAGCCTCCTTGGGCTTACTCCAACGGACCAGGCCCGAGATTGCTTTGCGTGAGGGTTCGAAATATAAAAACAGACAACAATATCTTTTCCATTGCGATTTGAGAGTCAAGAAACACAGACACCATACCCATATTCGCAAGCCACTTCAAATTTTGACACACTCTTCACCCCAAAAGCAACGACTCACTCACCCTCTTCTTCACGTTCCACTCGGCCCTTCATTCCACCTTCCAAACTCCAGCTTTAACAACCATATACCCACCATGCGTCCCATCTACATCATCTCCCTACTGGCAGCTGGGCTTCAATCACCTCTAGCATCCGCCAGTGACGCTCACCGGAACCGTCAAGGGCAGGGCAATGCCATACAAGCCCGGCAAGCGACAGCCACAGACCCGTGGGCTGGCCACTCCAAGCGTGGCCGCGATGATGGGGCAGCCGGCGGTGCGCAGATTCGGCTTGTTACAAGAGGCACCACGGGAAGCAAGCAACGAGGGAGGTCCCGGAGCCCCTCGCCGCCGCCGCCGCGGCCTCCGTCTCCACCTCCCCGGCTGACTGCCAGGTACTGCACTCTCTGTGCCAACAGCTACATCTACACGCTTTGTGCGCAGGGGGAGACTTTTCACAGAGATAAGGCGTATCATCCAAGCCCGGGATTCTGCGATGATTTGCCAAGTGATGCTGGGACAGGGTGGAGACCTTGGTAAAGACACTGGTCTTGGGTATATGTGTGGATGGTTTGGAGCCTTTTTGGATTTGACTTTTTTTTTTTTTTAAAAAAAAAAAAAAAAAACAAAGATCAGATATTGAGCGAGGCGCCATGGGAGTTTGACAATGGATTTTTGTATTCTTGATTATTAGAAATTTACTTTATGTAGTTAAAGCTGAAGTGTACCGGGTTCCACGGTTAATAGTCCCAAATTCCAATTCAGGCGCAATTCGCTTCAAAAAGAAAACCAAGCACCACAAACAGCAGGCCGACTAGAGATCAGACTCCAACCACCTAATAATATGGGAATATAGGATGGAACGTGAAGAGAGGGAGCTATTTAAAAAATCTGGAATATTATCTATAACATTAGCACGAAGGCCTAATGGTTGAAATTTATTTTTCCCACATCCTAAGACCTGAAACCGCCAACAGCCCCTTACTTCCATCAAATAACCTTTTAACGGTAAAATAAATCGGGGAATACTTTAGTTTTGCAACTTATTTGTTTCAACATTTTCCTCGGACCTATTCGTGGCGTGGATCCTTTCTGTTCATCTTTGTAACACTATATACGCTGCGCTTTTTTCTACACAAGTCATATCGATAAAAAGTTCTCAAGGCTATAGATAAACTATAAGTGAATCTCAAATAGTATTTGATAGTAAATCGGTCTAAAAAAATGGGTGCAAAGAGAGTTTTACTACTACCGTGAATCACTTTGGTTGTTACTCTTCGCACTGTTCCGTTTATGTGTATATAAGTGGTAATGTTAGCAATTCAAACAATTGGATTCTAAATTTGTGTCATCTTTTAAGTCTGGCCGGTACCTTGGGATGGGTATAGGCTTACCTTGTATAAATGACTCTATCAAAATCATGCGCCATGGATCCGGGTCCCGGAATGACCCTTCCTTATTTAAAAGGGATGGATATAACGTTCGTACTTTTGACTCAGGTCCAGTCTTGCTTTTGATTCTCGCAGGCCTACCCCTCTCAGTGCAGCTAATTATGCGCTTGCAGCAATCGTGAAATAGAAAATAAGTACAATTTGGACACAATTTTCTATAAATTATTCAACTAGATGTACATTTTGCTGTATTTAACACGTAGAATATTTTCGTGAATCTTATATTTATAACGTCTGCGTCATCATATAATCTATTAGCGATTGACAAACAGGGATAAACAATCACATATCAGTAATCTTTAATTTGGAATAACAACACCATTTATAAAGTGCGATGGAATAGCAGGTTTTCGGTTTGATTTTGCAAGTTGCAACTACAAACCTTTGTATCGAGCAAGACTGTGTGCAAGCGCCAGAAGACCTAGAAGATCTATCAGATTCGGATTCGGATTCGGATTCTGAGCCTCGATATTGTGATATCATCACCACTAACCCCGAGCAGGAAACGTTCAGCCAAGTCACCTACGAAGCGCCAGGGACATTCAATAAAGTCATCGAGGGAGAAGAATTTACATTTCACCTATCAGAGAAATGCAAGTTAACGTTGGACGGTGATAGATGGCCCTCTTTCGTAGAGATATATGCCGTTCCAGAATGTTGGGAAGGTAACGTTGACGAATACTTGGGGAAACCGAGACCGAGCTATTAGAATTAAAACCAAGGGCCCAAGAGGTTGGATTCGAGTCAGGGACACCAGATGGAATGATAGCTGTATAACGTAGTTTCATATGGAGTTTCAATCAAAAATGAAGCCCCGTAGTTTAAACCGGCAGCGGAACTTGCCTGACCCTAGCTGACATCTTTTACTATAATTACCGTCTCAGACTTAACGTTCACATGAAGTCTCCACTGAAAACTGCTTTCGGCAGGCTGATCACAGATCATGGCAGCTTAATTACAACAATGAAAGATCCTAAATACAACTAGAGCTAAAGGTCCAAGTCTGATGTCAAGCCGGCCCAACACTGCACGTTCGTTTGACCGACCTGGGAAAGTTACGAAAGCCAATAGAGATATGTGGCGACCCCAAAAATTGGCGCGAGGACCACCGCCATCCTCCTCATCGCCGATAGCTTGTGAACTTTGACGAGCCCATCAACGAGCGCCCTGAATTCTGTTCTGTCGTTGATACTGGGGTACTGCTCCTTCGGCACAGGGTGATCCAGAAAGTCACAGATTTCATTCCATCCAAAACCGTCCTCTGTGTATATGGAAGTCAAATTAGGTACTGTTTTCTCCTGTTCTGGGGAATGAGGAAAGGCTTACCCAGTTTGAGATTTAAAAGCCTATCAGCTGGGACCTTGCTTTTGACCAACTCGTTGCTACAGAAATCCATTAGTATAAAATGCCCCACAAACTCAAGAACCCGACGTCGATAACCTCCAGCTTAAGCACTCACTACTCGAGATAACTCGACTGCAATCTTTCTTTATACCCCGGCTCGCCCGGCACCCTCCCTCCCCACCGCCTAAACCACGCCGCAAGCCAGCGCCGCTGCGCCCGGAACCACGGGTCGACTACCCCCAACACCCTCGCGTCCACGGCCGAGCAGGAACGGTAAACGTAGGCGACAGTCTCATCGAGCGAGCTCACCCACCTTGCCGGGTCGCGTTCCGCCAGAATCCACTTGACGTTCGGGTCGGGCAGGTAGCAGTGCAGCGTCGTGAGGGGAAAAAAGCTGCCAATCTCGACAAAGGCGTCGTATTGGCCCGCGAGGAAGTCGTCGATGTCCATGGCCGGCACCTGACCGCGGTGCTGCTCCGCCTCCATGGCGTCGCTGAGCTTGCGGAGGTGCTCTTCGCCGTGCACAAAGATCATCTCGTACATGTGGCAGGGCGAATAGCCGAGGGTCTTGAGGGCTGTGTAGAGCCCCATGGTGCCGCAGCGACTGGCGCTCATGACGACGACGCGGATGCGTTTTGGCGAGGGGGGTTTGGGGTCGGACATGTTTTTGGTGGCGATTTTTGGTGAGTTTTGTTTTCCAGGAATGCCGGGTCGAGATGTTATTCGGACAGGACATTGGGGTCTTTTATGGAGAGATTGGACAGGAGAGGAATTATCGTCATTTTCTGGTAGGAAATATCACCATTGCCCCGCACCGCGTGCTATGTTCATGCTTGGCTGCGGCGTTACTGATGCTCCTTTTGGCCGGGGTTGCACTGCTGTTCTGCAACCAAGCATCTAAATTAACTTCTGCGACACCGAGAGAGACGAATCAAGACCACCAGAGCTGTTCTTCATTTCCTCGCCTAGCGCTCCTATAAGTAGGCAATTTACCTTGACTCATTGGACACCAGCTGATGGAGAAGAATCTTGACAGAGAGGTACAAGATAGTATTCCGATGTTTCGATATTGTGCAAATTGTTCATTGAAGCTACCAGCAGAGAGTAACTACCTATTCAAGCACAATCATCTGTGGTTCTACATTCGGCAAACGCATGCCTTCGCCCGTCATTAAACCCGTGAAGACGCATTCGCCAACCAGGAGGAATCGGCCGCCAGCCGTTGGGAGGCTGGCGTATGGGAGTTCCATGCCGTCAAAGATACAAGGCGATAAACAGAAAGCAATGGTTTATAAAGAAGAGGAAAGACGTGCATGCGCCTAAGTGAACAAAGACCCAAGGGATCCTGACCCTCCCCATGTGAGTTGGGTCTAGCCACAGCACGCCAATCTCTACCAAGAGTCCTCAGTGTTTTTTGTCTCCATTTTTTCAAGCTCTCCTTCCTCCTCGCTCTCTGCTCTTCTCTTTGCCTAAACATGTCATTAAACTCGGCCTCCCAGTATAACTCACGGAACTGATCATCGGTCAGGCCAGGCCGCCGAGGTGATCTGAGCTCAGCCACTTCCTGATCAATGTATGTGACGAGGGCCGCATTGGAGGTCCGCGGTTTCCTGCCAACGGGTTTTAGTAACAAAGTTTTACAAGTAACAGGAGGTTATTCGCGCGTCCATGTAACTTACAATTGGCCGTCCTCCCACTTATACACCTTGAGCTCCGCGCTTGTGTTTCCTCCTCCGTTTTCGGCTTCACTTTCGGCTCCTATCTCCAAGTTGATCAACAGGAAGTAGCATCGTGTATTATCCGCGTCGTACGTTCCTCGAGAAATAATCTCATCCTGCTTTTCGTCCTACTGACGGCTCCATTCCTTCTCAGTAATCAAGTTTGCTATCGTAACTTTGCTGTCGGATGGATGGCCTGGAATTGAATCCGACGTTGCCTTGACGAGGATGCGTTTTTCCATAGCTGCTCGGGCTGCATGTGGAAGTAAAGGTTACAAACGAGATCCTCAGCTTCCTGCATCAATCAAGCCATTTGAGCCACGATGGGCCGGCAAAATGCGGGGTCCAGAGTCGCACGATGATGTGTGGCAAACAGTTGGTCTACTTGCTGCAACCCAAGAATGTCGTTCGATATTAATGGGTTTCTAGTGCCGATAGGGTAACTGGTACAAGACAACCGCAGCTCTCCCAGGCACACGATACTGTGCGGGAGACATTTCTGTCCCGTAATGTATTCTCTCCAACCGCGAATGGCGGCTACTCTGTGCAAAAACAATTGCCATTTGGCAGGCGGGGCGCTGCACGGTGAGCGTACCATCAAGTCATTATTAACTAGTCTAGTCTAGACGTTCTGTCTCGTCCGCATTTTTGAACGCTTTTTCCACTCTGGTTTAATCCTCTGCCCCCTTTTTTAAGCCAAACAAGAACTGCACTGCTATGAGTCAACTTTCAAAAAGACTTCGCCCAAATAAATGTTCGGGAATAAGGAATAAAATGAGGTTCTTACAAGTACGTAAGGCAAATTGGTATCAAAACTTGAGAAAGGTAGAAGCGATGTGGTAACGATAAGTAGTCGTCAAATCTCGTAAAGCATCAGGGTATACACATATCTAAGCGACCATACAAATGCTCGGCCGATGGTTGCAGCAAAAGGTGGGTCCTACTCTCGCAGAGACCTTCCTGCTTGATATTGACTTCCGCTCGCCGCAGAGCCATAGTGTTGTGGGCACCTCCCCGCGGCGCTATAAACTATAGTTTTTCGAGCCACCATCCGGCTTCATCATTTGCTGGATCAGGGCAGATGACCCATTTAAATATGCAGCAGTGGTATGAGCATCAGCAGGCCGTATCGTAAGGTGCCCACGAGTACCACGGCCAAAAGTTCCACCGCCTACGGATTGGCATTTAGATGTCCTTGGCTACCCAGGCCCCTAGTATAACTAACATTCCGCCTCTAAGCAGCTCTGATTGGGTTCCGCTGTCGAGCAATACATGGCGCTTGATGGTTCAGGCGGATATGAGCAGGGTCCGCAGTCTGAAATTTCCAGAAGCTTTAGGAATAGTGACAGCGCTGGTAGCTCGGCTCATTTCAATGACGGAGAAGTCACTTCCGACAGTTTTACGTATGCCGTGACAGCGGCGGTCTTTGCTGACTTGGTGTAATACTGGTTGTCACTTGACAAGCTGGGCGCGATGAGTTGCTTGGTAAGTTGTATGATACAGAGTCTGATGGCTAAGTATGACCTTGGGCACCGCCGGCTCCTTGCCTCTTGTCATCACCACAGCATCAAAATCGCGATAGTTTTTGTGGCTAATGACGACAGGGAAATGAAATGGCGCTGGATCCATTGCCGAGCGCATTGCATTTTTGGTCTGCTGTGTTCGACCTAAACCCAATCTCCTAGAATCTGTGGCATTCTAACTCTGGATATTTCCCTGTTCCTCCGCATTTTGTGCGTTTGGCCCCGAAAGTTAAACATTCTCCCTCCCTAGCCTGTTCCGCTATCGTGGCATTTGTTGCACTTCTCCTGTTTATCATTTTGGTTGATGCAGATGGCGTCCATCCAGAGTGGAATGTCACGGTCCTGCTGTCGAAGATTATGCAAGGCGCTGTGCAGGCTGGGGCCGATCTCAAGACTGAGTCCGCAGCATTCAATTACGTTTCGCGGCTCTTGGTCGCTCAGGACGTACGACAGCGCGATAAAGGGCGGCCCGCAGTCGAGGGGTGTATGAAAACACTTCGCTGGACATGTGGTCATCTTCCCCGGCAAGAAAAAGCTTCAAAACACGGATCTCGCGAGCCAAAGAAAGCAAGCTGTATGTGTAATTCTCCATTGACAGTAGTCCGTGAACGGTAGTTTGATTTTGAGTGCAGGGGGCGAGTTAGGTCCAGACCAACCGCGAGTACCCCGATCCCTCGACGCTGACACTTGGCATGTGGCCCTCAAAAAGTATAGTAATGGACAAATGAGGTACAAGCTGCCCCCAATTTCACACTTCCATCCGTTCTTTATGTGATTTTGAAATTTTTCTTATTTGCTCCCATTGATACACTGACATACTCCTGCGTCTTGGTCCTCAGAGCAAGATTGCCGTTTCTGTTGGGGATGAAGACGAAATAAAACATTTTTGTGAGTATGATGAGCTTTGAAGACTTTGTTTGAATTTGAAACATTACTTACAACTTGACCATTGCAAGCAGCAAGGCATGCTTGCTTTTGTTGGTCGCAAAAATCAGGGATGGGGGAAGCAGCGGGGGAAGCAGCGGGGGAAGCAGCCGGAGCAGCAGCCGGGGCAGCGCCGGCAGGAGTGGCCGCAGCAGCCACGAAGTTGGAGGTAAGGATGGCAAAGAAAACAGGGAAAATCTTCATTTTGATAATAGCAGAAAATGTAGGGTCAAAGTGTTACCGTCAAGGTATAGTATAGTTGTGGGTATCTAATAACAATGTACTGGAGAAATAGGGTTGTAAAGCAGGACTGAGAGTGAAAGCTTGTTTTTGCAGGAAACAAATCGGATAGATCAGGGAAAGTAATGTCTTAAATAAAACCAGGTGGATATTCTATTAATACACAAGGTTATATAAGCATATAATAACCTTCTCAGATTAGTCCTGTCTGAAGCAAGACGACCGAAATCAAATAAGAGGGTACAAACTGGCAATCCCGTAGTTATGAAACATGTTTTAGTAGATTCCTAATCTAGCGACTTTGGCCAACACTTCACCGAGTCGGTATGCTTATTACAGGGTAGGCAAAGGAAGGGCTTGCCGAAACACGCAGCGAACACCCAGGTTATCCCTAACTTCAAAAGCAAATCACAAGTGGCATAAAACCTAACCCGGTTTGACAAAAAAAAACCGCTACTCTGTATTTACGCTACGTATGGAAGCCGTATGGATTATCCCTAACGACCGTGTCGAAATGCTGGAAGCATCTGACAAGCCGTTCAAAAGTCGATAGCCTGTTTATCGACTGCTTACAAACCCGAAGCTGATGGCCAGACTAAACGCTGTAACGCGTCGCTGTGACCGTACCTGAGAGCCTATGTCGCTTACCTGCAGGATGGTTGGGAAAGTTGGTTTTCTTATGGCAGACTTCGCCGCCAAAACCACAGGGAATTAATTTCGCCCTTTTACACGAATTACGGATTCCACTTTCGTTACGGATTCGAGCTTTTCGCCTCGTAAACCCCCTTGTCCGCTCAGTGAGATGCTGGAAACCTTCCAAGCCCGTTGTGAAGAAGAGGTTCGTAGGCGCTTTTGCTCCGTCCGTCAGTACTGCTTTGGGGAAATACGTATGGCTGGACGCGAAGACAATCCAGACTGCCCACCCGATGAACGAGTTGAATTGGAAGAATTTGGGCCTCCTAAGAGTTGATAATGGGAAGGCCACAAATGTAAGAGACGTGGAAAAATTCAGCTTTCTTATTGGGAGAAAAATTGTAGTTGGTGGTACATAAGACCATACCCATGAAGATTTGGTAGCCATAGAGTCCACTTGCATAACTCACGATATTAACTTGTATTTGATATTCTCCAGCTTCATTAGCTAGCTAATTGTCAAGCGAGACTACCATGTCCTCCTCAGAAATAATGTCCGAACTGTGGGTGACAGCAAGCACTGTGCAATTTTCAAAGGCCCGTCGGATCAGCGCGCCCAACTGCATCACTGTCTCTTGATCACATCCGCTGGCTGGCTCATCCATCAGGACGACCTTGCTCCCCTGCCTCTTCACTTTCAGCATCGCCATGGCGAAACCAAATAGCTGGCGTTGGCCATGCGAGAGCGGAAGCTGGTCCATGTTTAATCCCAACCCTAGTTCTCCAGCCTGTGACCTTACGTGGTCCCATAAGCCTACCTCGTTCATGACGGATATCATTTCTTCGTCTGGTATCTGAGCCAAATCACCCTCCGAGCTTGAAGCGTATAGACCAAGGCTTACGCGAATCGTCGTGCCCGGTAGAAAGAATGGTGACTGCGGGATGACTGCAAATGCTTTCTTGACGGCCGAGGGGCTAATTCGCGCCATGTCTTCACCGTCGACTAGGATCTCGCCCGAGCTTGCATTCATAAGACGGAGGAGAAGGTTTAGAATCGTCGACTTCCCGCTGCCAGTTCTACCACATAACCAGACCTTCTGACCAGGTTTAACCCTGAACGTCAAATCTTGGATGACCTCGGTGGTTACGCCGTCTTTGCTGGTATACCCGGCAGTTACATGGCGAAATTCCAGATGGCCTCGCGCTGGCCATTCGGCAGGCGGCTGCACAAGCCTCGACTCGTCTTCTTCGGACGGCACCGTCTCGACGCAATCCCTGATGCGATCCACAGCTCCGAGGGAATTCTCCACCTCGGTATAAGTGGCCACGAGCTGGGCGACGAGAACGCTGAACCCTATTATACTCGAGAGTCCTACGCCTAGAGAGGCAGAATTGGTACTTTCGCGGAGCTGCGTGGCCAAGATGACCATGAAAGTGGCCAACGCAGCGACTGTGCAGTCGAGCACGAAGCCGAGCCAGCGCTGGACCATGAATAAAAGATAGATGGCCCTCTTGGACCCGTCAACCCTCACGTGGCAGCGGCCGCGGTACCAAGACTGCCACCCAAAAGCGCGGATGGTTGATAATCCTTCCATTGTCTCGCTCAAGAGCGTGTATATGGGTGCCTTTAACTCGAGCTCCAGGACACGCAGCTGGCGAGAGGTGCGCAGGTAAAAGTTTGCAAGTAGCCATAGTGTGATGAGCGTGAAAGGCAGGGAAATGCTCATGTAGTTCGCGCCATACATGATTAGGGCGAGCTGGCCGATGATGAGTGCACCGGTTGATGTGGTCTGGAAGATGCTCACGGGCAGCATACCGTTGAGAACAGCCATATCCTGACTGAAGCGGTTGAGAATGATGCCCGAGTCTATGCCTGAGAAATAGGACAGGGGTGCTGAGAAGATGGTTGACACCAGTTGCTGATGTAGTCCGCCTGCTGTGATTGGTGTGACGGACATGAAGAGCCACCAAAAGACAAAAGCAAAGCTCATGCAGCCTCCTACAGCAAAGGTGAAGTAAACACCGACAAAGGTAGGATAGCCATCGCGGGAGGAGGCCTCGGTCCACCACTGCACCCAGATGCGTTGGATACGTGTCAGGACGGCCAGAGATATCACTCCTAGGATGAGAACGGCCAACCTCAGGAAGCCGACTGGCCCAAAGAAGAACCGATAGGTACCGACAGATTTGGAGCTTTCCTTGCTCACTGCTGGCTGCGTTGATGGCTTCTTGTCGTTGAGAGCATTGGGTTTCATTTTAGGTCTAGCTTGCTCAAATGGCTGTTGTATCTGCTCATTTTTGGGAGGTGACTGCTCCTCACTGAATAGAAGGGTGCTTGCTTCACTTGGAACCATCTTGCCATTCTGGTCCAGAGTCACCACTTGATCGGCATGTCCAAGCAGGACATTATCGCAAGAAGTCGTTGCCAGCACGACAGTCGTGCCGTGTCGAGCAGCCCAACCGGAGGTTGGAGCAAGAAGCCTGTCCCTGATGGTGGCCTCGGTTTGTGAATCGAGCGCTTGGAAGGTGTTGTCCAGAATCAATAGCGGCGCGCGCGAATACAACGCCCTCGCAAGGGCAAGCCGATGCTTCTGGCCTTCGCTCAAAGCCATTCCTCGACTTCCCACATTCATGTCGCTACCGCTACCGCTACCGCTACCTTCTTCACCCCAACGCATCATGTCTTGGTCCAGGGCGCAGGTGTGCACAACATCTTCATACAGTTCCTTGTCGTACTCACTGTTGCCCTTGATGCACTGACGTATGGTGCCATTGCTTATCCAAGGATTCTGGTCGCAGAAGCCGATCGGCCCCGGATTTACGTGCACTTCTCCTGCCACTAGCTCAAGCTCGCCGAGTATGGCCTTCAAGAGGGTACTCTTGCCGCTTCCAACAGGCCCTGCCACTATCGTAATGCTGCCCCGGGGCAAGTCCATACTGATTTGGCTTAGCGTAAAGCTCGCACCCTTTTCGCCGGTGGCATAAGAGAAGCTGGCGTTCTTGAATGACACCATCAAATCTGGAGCCTCATCAACGGTTGATATGTCCATCGTCACATCATTCTTCAGCTTTTCATTCATGTGTGCCGTCTGCAGCTGCCTTCGGTGATCGACTCGAGCCTTGGACAGCAAAAATGCCTGGATGCGGTCCAAGCAAGCAAGTGAAGACGTTATACTGGGGAGCGCCTGAAGCAACAACCCCATAGGCACTGCTACTATTTCAATCAGAGCAAGCGTCGTGAACGCTCTCGACGCCGTAAGCAACGTGCCGTTGTTGTTGTTGACACCTAGAGCATACAAGGTGAGAACCAGGGGCGCAGAGAGTTGGCGAGGTACCATGACGAGTGTGTTCACGATGGTCATGTACTTCCGGAACGAGGCCGAGGCGTCAAGCTCAGCTTCTCTTGCCGCCTGCAGTCTGTCGGCAACGTGACGCTCAAAGCCGCCCATCATCTTGATCGACTTGATGTTGTTCAGCGCCGTCGAGGTGAGCGCCACCCTGCGCTGCACAGACTGGTTCCATGCCTTTTGGCGGCTGGGCAAGAGCCTGCTGATTCTGGTGGTGGCCAGCGTGCACCCTGCAGCCACAACGGCCGTCCCTACGCAAGCCCATCCGACCTGCCTCTCTATGAGGAAGATACCAAGACCGACCTCTATGGGTGCGGCCCATAGCGAGTGCAGCTTATCGACGGCGAGATCAACGCGCTCCACATCCATTGTCACGAGACCGGCGGGGCCCGAAGCGGCGGTGGTCTTGCAAGTCGTCAGATCCAACTCGAGCATGTGCCGGTAGATAAGGTCGATAAGTGCGCCGCGGACTAGAACAACGGCGCGGTTGATCTTGGACCCGTAGTAGCCGTTGAACACAGCGAGGCTGAAGTAGACCAGGACCGTGGCGATGATGAGGCCTTGGCCGACGTGTCTTTCTTCGGCTGCAGTGCCGGCTGAAGGCGTGCTGGAGACATGCTGCAGCACACGCAATAGTAGGAGCGGCTGGGCGAGGTTGAGGAATATTTGTACAAAACGTGGGACTGCGGGAATCAGCAGCGGCCATTTCAAAACGCTAAGCGTGCTCAGGAGAAGCGCCCGCTTCTTGTTCTTGTCGGCTCTTCCCCAAGCGCTCGCGAGCGCCTCACTGTATCGCTCTGTCTTGATTTCGTCGTCAATCTCGTAGAGGTCGTCAGCTCGGAGCTTGCTGTTTCGAAAGCCAGTCCAGAGGATCCTGTTAAGCCACCAGAATGTCCTTCGGGCATAAACCCCGGCTGTTTGCTCACGTGGTGCCTGTCTCTCCCCCTTTTGATGTTTGCTTTCCTGTTTTTCTTCTTCCCAGTTCTGCGCCCCTGGAGTTTTTGCTATTATAGTCTTTGGAACTGCTTCTAGCACAAGAAGGATCGTCTTGACACCAAGAACGACAGATAAGGATATAGCAAGCCGTCGCACATGATCACCACCGCCTTCCTCTGTTGCAAGCCACAGTGTTCTTGTCTGCACCGCCTCGAACAGGCAAGCCCCGAGCAGGTAAACGTTCAACACAGCCGACGGCCTGGGTGCTCGTCTCCCTTCCCAGTACGACAAGGGCAATATCGTCAACGCTGCCAAGAGATTCACCACAGCTGCCGGCAGTGATGCAGTGGTCCGATAAGTGTCAGGTAAGGCCCAGAACACCACCACCGCTAGCTGACTGACACCAAGAGCGCAAGCGGTACATAGTTTGCCTGCTTGGAGGCCCTTATCTTGGGAAACAACTCGGGCACGGCTGAGCTGCCATAGTCGAATGATGGCTGCAGCTAGGAATACCGACCCCGGCACCAGAGATAACACAATATGCTCAAAGGCCAACGTAAAATCAAAGCCGCCTCGGCATTCGGAAGATGGCAGCCCTGGGCCAAATCTCGTATCGGCAGCGGTGCAAGAGGAAGGCCAAGCGGCCAGCTCTGTCTCGAGCTGTAGGGCCATCGTGACTCTCATGCAGGTTTTGTGGGTAAGAGGCGAGCTGCTGATGGTGGAGGCTGCATGAATACCTACCTGAGATGAGTAAGGAATGTCTGTTTAATAGTGAAAGGGGGCATAATCAAAGGGGGTTGATCAGTCCTGGTTGAATCAGCGTAGCACAAGGATGCTGTTTGCTAGTTATCCTCCTGATTGGTAGGTACAGGTTACAGAGAAGGTGAGCTCAAAGAGGGAAAATCTACCGGCAGTCCCTTTTTTTTTTTCTTTTCTTGTTTTGCACCTTCGTTCCACCAGCCAATCCAAAGGTATCCATCCCTGCTCCCTTTTGGACATTCAATGCAAAAACACAAAGATCGCCGGGGTTCCGCAATAACCGCAACGTTCCGTGTGGACCGGTTTTGAGTCAGTTTAACCAAGATTTTGTTGCACGTCTCAAAAAGGCCTAGACTAGAATTAGAACCAATACTGTTGAGCTTGGCTGTAACTTTTATCCAGTTCTGGTTAACTTTCATCCAAACAAAAGTATCGTAACTTGTTTTTGATGCAAAGGTTCATCTGATTCAAAGCTGGGGACCAAGGTTTTCCAAACCTCAATTGCTCAAAACTTAGCATTGAAGACATACATGTTGGGATAAACGGTTTTTTGCAGAACCAACCATCACAGGACTACTACCTCCTTTAAGCAACCGAGGAACCCATAGTACCTAATATTGGAAAGACTCCAGTATCTAGCTAGTTAACTAGTGTTGAGGGGGAAAAGGGGGGCTCAATGAAAGCGGTGGGTAAGCTTGGGCGACCAGTGTAGTACATGGATGTAGTTTGCTGCTTCTTTTGTAGATTTATTGGTATAGCTTGTAGAGGAGGTGACCGTAAGGCGGGAAGACCATTTATAATGGTTCCCGCACCTCGCAAGAAATAATAGGTAAACCTCTTGTGGCTGTGTAAATGTACGCGTAATTGCAACGAATTAAATTTAATCCGGAGATTTTAACATTTTCTTTTGGTCGGGAGAACCGGAAAGTCTCGATGTTTTCAATGAGTCAATTACCGGGCAGCTCCCAACCCGCTTAGCCACGTCCCCACGAGTGATAAGGTGGAAACCCGAATCATATACCCGGCGGGTGTGGTCTTCGATGCCAACACCTCCAATTAGACGCTTCCTGTTTATTCGCTAACGACAATAGTTTCACTTGTCAATCAATTTCAAGCTCGCCTAACTGAGCTGCTCCGCCTTGACTGGTTGAATCAAGTTATTCAGAACCCGGAGAGTTTTTGATTCAGCCGGTAGATACATGTTTACGTGTATTAGGAAAGGTTGGGGCTCCTGATCCGGATGAACATATGCTTGACTCGCCAACAGGACATCGGTGTTTGACATATATATTGTGGAATAGCCGTCTTCTAATTATGCTCAAAAACGTCAGACTACTGCATACTACGCAAATCTAAAACAACTTAGTGCAACTACACATCTACCAAATTACCATACAAACATCATCCAAAATGGCGCCCCAAGTCCTCGTACTCGGCATGCCTCGCACTGGCACTCAATGTAAGCCGATCCGTCTTCCTAGTTCCTTCTTCCTACCTACCCAAGACACCAAAAGACTAACACAACCAACAGCTATTGGCCAGGCCCTCCAGATCCTTGGACTAGGCGAGTCCTATCACATGACCACCGTTGGACCTAACAACCACCACGACGCCTGGTGCACTGCCATCGAGGCCAAGTTCGGCGAGGAGGATGCCTCCGAGGTCATCACCCAGGAGTTCTTTGACGACCTCTTCAAGGGCTACAACGCCGTCTCCGACTTCCCCGCCTCCATCTTCTACAAGGAGCTCCTGGCCGCCTACCCCAACGCCCACGTGATCCTCACCAAGCGCGCCGAGGACGCCTGGTTCGAGTCCATGTGCAAGACCCTGCACGTCGCCTACATCAAGGCCAAGGCCGAGCCGTCCAAGCTGGCAAAGCTGTACCACAAACACCTCTGGGCCGACAACTTCCTCCGCAACGGCCGCGAGGCCTACCGCCGCCACAACGCCGGCGTCATGGCCGCCGCTGCCGACCGCAAGGTGCTGGTCTTTGACCCGTCCATGGGCTGGGCCCCGCTGTGTGAGTTCCTCGGCAAGGACGTCCCCGCCGTGGGATACCCCGCCAAGGATATGTGGCAGGGCTACAAGCGCATGCTCAAGGAGGTCGAGGAGGGCAGGCTCACTGAGGATGCCATCACCATTGGCGCTCGCAGGGCCCAGGGTCCCAAGATCAACTCGGCTTACATCTACACTCAGTCCAAGGAGGCCGAGGTGAAGGGCATCAAGTCGGCCTACATCTACACTCAGTCCAAGGAGGCCGAGGTCAAGGGCATCAAGTCGGCCTACATCTACACTCAGTCCAAGGAGGCCGAGGTCAAGGGCATCAAGTCTGCTTACATTTACACACAGTCCAAGGAGGCTGATGTGAAGGGTATCCAGTCCGCCTACATTTACACTCAATCAAAGGAGGCCGATGTGGAAGGCATCAAGTCCGCCTACATCTACACTCAATCAAAGGAGGCCGAAGTAAAGGGTATCCAATCGGCCTACATCTACACTCAGTCCAAGGAAGCTGACGTAAAGGGTATCCAATCGGCCTACATCTACACCCAGTCCAAGGAAGCCGACGTAAAGGGTATCCAATCGGCTTACATCTACACTCAATCAAAGGAGGCCGACGTGGAGGGCATCAAGTCGGCTTATATTTATACTCAGTCCAAGGAGGCCGACGTCAAGGGAATCAGGTCCGCCTACATCTACACTCAACAGAAGGAGTCCAACGATGTTGAGGGTATCCGCTCCGCTTACATCTACACTCAGCAACAGGAGTTGGACCTTAAGCCCTCTCGCGAGGGCATCAAGTCCGCGTACATCTACACCCAGTAGATATGAGAGGGATACCCAAGATTGCAAAGCGGTATATTCTTTTCGGGTTTTTTCCGGAGGAACCTTAAACACGACTGAAATGTGGTTGATGGCTTATGACTAGCAAGATCAAATGCGGAGGGGATGTTGTTGGGTACTCGAAGCTGTACGCTTTTACCCCTGCCTTCTTCACGCGCTTGGCGATTTCGATTCGAGTATTCATGAATGAGGCCGAGGGTAGAGCGAATATGATTATCTACCTAGAAATGCGGAACAACGTGGCATTCAGACTTGGCTTTTTTGTAGCGTGACCCGGCAAACTTGTCTACGTCAGAATCGGGCACGTCTAGGGCGTACCACCTATCAGCAATCAAGTTGTACTCTTTGCAGACGGCGTGGTACATGTCGTTCGTTGATACCACCTGCAGACAATGCTAGAAATGTTCCCCTGTTAGATTGAGCTAAGAAATTACATACCAGAAATATCCGGTTAACTGTGATCTTCTTTTGGCGAAAGTCTTTGATAGTCTCAGCATGTCGAACATGACCAGCTACGTGTAGGCAGTTACATGATTGGGCCTCGTGAGACACTTACCAGCTGCCATGCACAGGACAAATTACTTGATGGCACCCTCGAAGCAGAGTAAATAGTTGCTTGGGGGTATCATGGGCCTGGCCGGCAGTGGAGCTCATAATGATAATGTGGCCTCCGGCGTCAAGGTGCTCATCTGCCCCACGAGTAACGAGTAACTGACATGGCTATTGATGTTCAAAATGCGGTCTAACTCCTCGAGGGGGACATTCTTGACGTGGCCGAATTAAACGAAACCACTGTCCAAACAGAAAATTTCGAGTTTGACTTGGTTTCTGAAGTTGTATGTAACCAATAGCCACAATAGCTTGGTATGCCATTCCCTAGGCCAGATGCAGCAGCGTAATTATTACTACCGCCCTAAACCACCAGTATAACTGTTTATCAAATCAGAGTGGCTAGGTCATACTACGGGAGCAGGTCAAGAGTGCCTCCTTGTTAGCGTACAGTTGCGCTGGTCTTTACCAACCTACCTGTTTGCGGGGAGCTCCAAGTAACTACTACGGGTTTGTTGTTTTTCGTTTACTTTTTGACAAAGAAATTAATATTACAAAATCCCGAAAGCTCACATGGCCCATAGCACTGTACTGTTCAGGGAGAGGCGTTTCTATCCTCACCACACTAGTATTTGAGGCATAAGGTAAGTATGCAAAAAGCATGGAAAAATATGGGTGACCACGGATGAGCCCCTATAATAGGCGGAACGCTTGATAGGGAGAAAAAAAAGAGGTATTTTGCATATTGGCCAGCACAAATATAACAAACACAAAGCGGCCTTTCATTCGGTGTAATTTGTAAATTATGGCTCTCAAGCACTGCTCAACCAATCCGCTCGCACCATGCTTTCTATTATAAGTAAACCCTGTTGCGAATATTCTTCCACCGCGAGATGAGAACGAACGGCATTACAACGTTTAGCTAACATCAACCAGCATCTAGAGCCTGCTGGGACTATTTGAACAGTATATGCTCAACATTGTAAATAGTTCGTGGGGCGATTCGGGCTATCAAGTGACGTAATTTAATATAACTGGCCAAGTTCACATTTTCGGATCGGCTGAACTTGTAGTACGGAATACAGATATAGGTTTTAATAAAGATTTCGGTGGTATAAAGTGGGGCTGGAGACTTGTACAGGAATGATTCGCTATCATGCAGCCTTGTGTATGATCTTATTTAATATTATTTGGGAACAGCTTTATGCACAGAAGGGCAAAACAGGTTTGTGTAGAGTTTTAATGAGGTAATCCCTAAAGTGTATCTCTCAATATTGATACTGGGTGGGCTCTTTGAAGTGCAATAATACCTAGAGGCTAGTCCATCAGACTTTCTACTTCAATATAAAAACGCCTTTCATTATCACTCATTTTTCAGCTTATTTGCCATCATTCATACTATCAAACACTTTAAACAATCACTTCTTGACACTACCATTTACTTATCATTTTTTCTGTGGAATATTTATCTTACTCAACCTACAAGATGCAGCTTTCCAACATTTTCGCTATCTTGGCCATTGCCATTTCGGTCAACGCCCAAGCCGGCAACACCTATGACAGCGACTCTCTAGTTGCTCGATCGGACCCCCGATTGAGCCCTGGTTCGTCGGGGGTCGTAACTGGCGGCAAAGGCCCCCAGCGTGGCGCCCAGCGTTCCCAGCGTATCGCCCAACATGCCGCTTCCCACAAGGCCTGCCACCGACGGGGTGGTAGATTGGTTGCTCGCGCAGACTCAGATACTGGTTCGTCTTGTGTCACTACTGTCGATGACGACGACTCCTCCGTACAGGGTCAAGATATCGGCGGCGGTGGTTATGACTCTGATGGCTCCGTTAACAACTATTGAATCTGATCGCTATTTCGGTGGTTTGAAATGCTGTTATATTAAGGTCATCATTCATTTGGCTCTCGCTCAAAGAACCAGTGCGGTCGAAAGGAAACGCTTTGTGGAAAGTTGGAAAAAAGTGCTTGGTTAACCTTTACTTTCGCTGATATTGTATCTTTTCATTTGTCTTTTCTTTGCAGTTTAGTTTTGTATTTGTTTTTAAGTCGTTAAAAATGTATGAAAAATCCCTTCCCCCATCGAGCCTACTGTACTTATATATGACATAAGAAGTGGATTCAGAGCTCAGCGGAGTTGCAAAGTCTTTCTAGGGTGTTTCTTTAATTCTTTGTGGCATGCGTATATACACTGGCGCGGAAAATTGGGCGTTGATGAAGACCAGCACGAAGATGTAAACATATCAACACAGGACAAAGCTGACGGTTGTTGCTAGTCTGAATAGTTTATTTTTGAATCGTTGAAGATTCTTCTCCTTTCCTTACTTGGAATCAGTCAAGCCCTCAGCTACATGCAGTTTTCAGTTTCGCTTTCTTCGGTGTGACCTGTTTCCTTCTCTTCTCTAATTTTCCCTTTCCAGTGAATTGTAAACAATAGTATATTTATGTGTCAAAACACTACCATCACTACTCGGGCTTGTCTGCCTCTATAATCCCAGGTTTAATGATACGAAGCCTGATTATACATAGAAAATAGAGTTAATTTAGTTCTCACACCCCAATGCTACATGCATGAACGCTCCACAAACCTCCCGGTCTATGTTTGAACAAAATGAGTCCAGCCTTCCTTACCCCTTCATATCCTATCGCACATACTTATTTGCACGTTCCCGACCTGGCCCTGGGGATCACAGGAACGCACTTCTTGTCACCACAACACTGCTTACTGGTGTAGCAAAATTTGCCGGTCGGAATGCAGGTCGCACAGGTTCCATTCGCGCCCTCGCTTGCCGCCGACCCCTTGGGCAGGACGCAGAGGCACGAGCCATTGACCGCGAGGGTGCCGCCACACGCCGAGTAGATGTCGCCCGAGAGGATGGAGCCACGCGACACGGTGCAGGCGCCGGCGGAGCAGGTCTCCTGGACGGTGGTGGTGTTGGCGATGATGGTTGAGTTTGAGAAGGGTGCCGAGGTGGGCGCGGGAGGCGGGGTGGTTGCGGTGGTGTTGCCGATCATGGCGCCGCCGCACATGCCAGAGTCGGGCTGGCAGCCGGAACCGCAGTAGTCGTCGGAGCTGCCGCACCAGCCGCTGGGCGAACAGCAGTCGCCGAAACTTGAGCCCAGGCAGGTGATGCCGTTTCCACAGGTCCCGTCGAGGCTGACCTGCTGGGACGAGGGCGAGGTGGAGTTTGTCACTGTCGAGTTGAAGCCGCAGGAGCCGAAGCCTGACTGGCAGCCCTTTCCGCAATAGTCATAGGCCTGTGAAGCTGCTGTTAGCTGACTGAACGGTATGCATTTATATGTGTGTCCTTACCGAGCCGCAGTAGCCATTTTTAGAACAGCAGTCGCCAAAGGCTGAGCCCTGGCATGTCAGCATCACGCTACTTCCACATGTGGCATCCTGGCTGATTCCCAAGGTGGAATTATCCAGAGCTCGGACGGCGACGGCGGCGAAAATGAGTACGGCTGAGCGCATTGTTGCTGATTATTAAGTCTAGGCTGGTATTGGCTCGATGACTTTACTGCTGGCTTTGTATCAAATCGATGAGATGATCGGAACTGAAGCTGAGAGAAATCAAGTTGCCAAGACCTTAGAGGCTGCCTTATTTATAACAGTGTAGGGCTGAGATGCAAGGGGCAACGGCGCGGCAATCGTCGTCAGTCTAAAAGCTATTTTGATTGTTTGGCGCTATGGCGGGATCTAGACTTTGATTGTAATTTGCCAGAGCTTGCGTAATACGAGATAAGAAAAAAAAAAGACGCGGTCGCTCTAGTTCAGGGACGAGAAAAGGAGGTGGAGCCAGCGGGAGCTCCCGACTACGTACTATGTTAGACTACCAAAGAAATTGTGGTGATCTTTGGCATGACGACGATGGGAAAGCAGAGTAAACAAAAAACGCCCACATCCCTCAAATGAATGATGCTTTCGAGTTCGGCCTTCCAAAAACATACCCACATCGGCCTCTCAAAAATGGTTATACCGCCGTTTTTAAGCGTTACGCCGGCGCCTTTTTGCGCAAAAATAGGCTTGCGCGCGTAGCGCGCCATATTATTTGCATGCGGGCCCGCCTTAAAGTACATGGGGTAACAGGAAAGGTGGTGCGAAAAGTGGTACGAACAATCGTGCAAAAATAATGCAATGTAATTGCCGTTGCGACCGTGTTGAAAAAAACAAAAGAAAACCTTCTCAAGCGAGTGGCAAGTACGTGGTAACCCAATTGACTTCTGGGCTTGTGGCTAATAGTTGTGTGCCGATGATTATTAGTACTGTAAAGGTATCCACATGGTGGTTAGGTATATACCGATATTGTGAATATACCCAAACCCTTCGTAAATAACGTCAAAATGTTCCCAGCCCTGGTCGTTAAGCCGCGCGTCATTTGCTCGGGAAATATGGCTCATTCAGTCAAAATTTCTTTGGGTCATATCTGGCAGTTTTGCACGTCACGTTCAAGCATTTAATATTAATCTCTTCTTCGTTCTCACGGGTGCATGTGAACGTAAAATGCATCTTTGGTTTATGGCCAGTCTCTCATCGATTTCTGCCGTGTTGGGGTTCCGCCCCACGATCAGCTTTCCCTCGATATAATCTACACTGGGTCCCATCCCATGGCCTGTCCGTTGCAACTTGCCGCCACTACGATTGGGTAGAGGACGATTTCGATACCACAGTGCTAGCCTCGAAGCAATGACAGGCTCGCCATCAGAATGGCCTTTGTCAATCCAGAGAATCCTCGGTAGTTTCCGTATGGGATCCGATGGGAACTCGACAACCACAAGGCGGTCGATACATCCACCAAGTCTACGCAACGACATGAGCACTACAATCTACTGATGGCATGAAACACTCGCAACTCAAAGCTCAACCATTGGGCACGTATCTCTTGGTGGGACTCCATGAATTACGGGATAGATATGCAGTCGTATTCTTGACAGGATATTTTAATTGGTATATCGTACAACTACAAGTTGTAGAATACATTCGTCCAAAAAAAAAGAAGTTTCCAACATTGAAGGCTTTACGCACCTCGTGCATCATGGATCCGGGGCCGGGAATTGTCGGTTTCCTCGTCGTGCCCAAGACCCGGATATGACCGTTAACTCACTGACTCGAGCCCGCTCCTACTATTTGTGTCTGAAAGCAGATCCCCCCTTATGCGATTGATTAGTCGTGTTATTTCAACAACGGTACCCAGGGTCGATCGCCCAGCGGATGTGACAGGGATCCCAGACGCATCCTAAAGCACCTGCTTTCAAGGAGAATGGGGCCATGAGTCTGGCCAAAGCTGCTTAAAGCTGCTTAGCAGGATCTCGAACGGGATTCAAAAGATGTAGCGGCTCCCCCTCGTACAAGGCAGAATACGGCAGCGCCTCGGCAAGTTCCTCGACGAAGGCCAAGTTACAGCAGAGTCGTGCGCCTCCGGCTCGAGCTGTCGACACGCATCGGCTGTATGTTGCAAGGGTCAAGACGCAGCGATTGTTCCAGGCACTATCTCCAAGAATTTGGAACTTGGTCGATTGCGACAGTGTTGAACCCACACACGATTGGCGTTGCGATGAGTCTCGGCGCCTCTGATAAGCACAGAATCCTGTATCAAGGACCAATATTATCTTGAACATTGGGACCATCTATAGTAACCTCATGCTTTGCCCGGATCCGTTTGTTCGGATCAAATAAACGTTGAAATGGCCTTTGTTCATGGATTAGGCCTAAGTGACCTGGGAAAATCTTGCACATTCCCGGGCCACGTCGACGTGACAATAATCCTCAGAGAAGCTACACAGAAGCAGGGAACTGTTTGTGCTCATATAGACTGAAAAGTTGAATCACGTAGAATTCATTATTTATTGATCTCAACGATAATGAGTCCAAGGATCTCTTCTAAGCAGGAGGTTCATTGACCAATAAGAGGTTCCTTGGTATCAGTCCAAGTCACACATAATGTAAAGGTATACTTCCTCTGAATCTAATACAAGCGCTCCTTCACTTTCTTCTTCTTCTTGTATTGATCCGAGGCTCCGCCGGCCGCACGGCTGTCGCCATAAGCAGATGTCATAAAAGCTTCGTCAGGGCAACAAATAGGATGAATTAACCCGTATCGCAATTCCAAAATAGGAGTTCCATTCGGTGCAAAGCAGCTTTTTAAACCAACCACAGTAGTTGCGACCATCCTTGATCAGTAGAAGATTTTTATAATTAACAATATTTCACTTAGCCTTTGCATAAATAAGTGCGAAGATCATAAGGAGCTAAGTGGGGGCCAATAAAATGTGATCTTATGCGTGGATATTCATGTATAACAATATACAAAAATACCAATTGATGAATTGCCTACTAAATATAACTTTTGGGTGGTATTTAAAGGGCGTAAATAACTTCTTTTTGAAAACTAATTTAAAATCTCTCTCAAATCTACCGACCTGAGAATGGCAAAAGTCTTTTTCACCCTTAGACTCGACCTTCACATGTTGTTTCGGTCGTAATTTTTATTCTTGTATCTAACCTGCCGACACACTTACTCTCTTGTCATAATAAGTAATGAATCCCGCCGATCTACTTTTCGAGAAAATATCATCATGATTCCCCTGTTTTTGGTAATCTTGCTGTTCTTCACTCATTTTGCGGCTGCCGGACATACTGAAAACTTCAGAATCGTTAAAGCCCTCGCCGAAAATGCAGGTGTTGATCTGGATCTGACTGGGAGACAATCTTATGCCATTTACGAGATTCAGGGCAAAAATAGTTGGATCCCGCACGATTACCATATGCGGCTGATAAACGGCCGCGTCAGTTGCTTTGGACCCGATAATTGCGACTTTGTCGGGAATGCGTTTCATATGGCTCCCAATGTTAAATACCGGATCAACACATGTGGCAAAAATCGCCAACAATCGCGAAACAGACCTTGGAAGGCCAATACTTATTATAGTGAGAAAGCGGACACCGATTTCGAACTAGGAACGCCGAACAAACACAAATGGGCAGGCTTGACTAAGGATCTTACCTATGAACAAATTCAAGAAATTGGTATGTACTACTACCTCATAGTTTCCATAAATTCCACTTCCTTGGCCAACAAACGGTGTTTTCTTTTTCAACCTTGACAATCTTGCTAACGTTGACTTCGTTTGAACCTTTCTAGGCGACCAATGGTGCAACAGCTGCATGCATGCCAGATATGAATTGTTGACGAACAATTGCCATACTTTCTGCCGTGATTTATACAGCAGGATAAAGCTGGAAGAGCAAAAGAAAAAGAAAGAAAAAAGAAAAATGTCTACCCAGTCTTTAGGATGAGCTATTGAATATGCCCCGTGGGGCTGTAAAAAAAGACTTCAACCAACAGAGAACTTTTGCCAACGGGGGCATATTTGCTCCTTAATTTGTCGAGGAATCATCAATAGTTCAAAGACAGAGTTCTCGGGTCGCGGCGGTCGTCGCATTCTTAAGGGTTAGGTGCAGGGATGAATATCCGACAGCTGTAGTAGGCCACACTGTAACCAAATGCAATGGTCAACAGTACATTATGCATCCACCGGTGCCATGGGTGGTTACTCTGGAAAAATGCTTGAGGCACAGGCACACATTCATTCGCATGAATGGGCAGTTTCCTTTCTTCACGGAATTGAGGTGAATGTTTAGACGATAGTCCGGCTGATATTTCCACGCCACAAAGTCCTTTCTTTGCCATCGGTCTTCCCGTTTAGGCAAAAAAAAACCTGGCTATGGCTTGAAGCAAGCTGAGGCTGACTACGCACCAACTCTGCTTCCATTACCTAGGTGTTCACCGGCACTTGAGGCAGCTTTTATTTCTTTAGATTCTTCTTCCCCTGTCTCCGGATTAACTTCGTTCAGAATCTCTATAGCAATCTTGAGATCTTCTTAGCATCCCTATTTTTCTGGCTGTGGTTATTTATCCGGCACAAATCGTAAATAATCCGCAAGCGGATCGTCATGAGATGGAGGCTGGGGAGATATCGGAGTCACGGAAACGAATACTAAGCCGACAAAGATTTGAATTAAACAAGTTCTCATACCTTTATAGATACCAAAAGAGCATTTTGTTTGGCGGTGGAAAAAGCTGGAGTGAACCAATACCACAGGAGTCAAGAGTTTGAGAACGATGTACGTCCCCAGTTGGCAGCACTCCAAAAGAGAAAACAAAGTCATAACATGTCGCAAGACTATGCTGTATAATCCGTCGGCATTAACCTAGTCGTTTTTCGTTTATTATCTTCTCACCTCTCTAGATTGTTGGCGTCTGCTGATACCGACCCTATGGAAGCTTGTCAATCTCTTGAGTCTGGAAGAGAATAAAGACGCATGTTTAGACGGGTCCTGTCCCCGTCCCCTATCGGCGTAGCATATCATCTATAAGGCGCTGTAGAACTTGCTCGACAGTCAGGCCCTCAATTTCCAGACGGGCGTGAGCGTCGATCAGGTGGTGGACGTGGTCAAGGATGGGTGTACCCTGAGTCGGTTATTGATGAGGTTGATTATCAAAAGTGTATGTCGCTTCCTTACTACTGTCCAGTTTGCTGTAAATCTTTCTTTTTTTTCTTCTTTTTTTTCTTTTTTGCATAGATGACAAATGAAATGAGCGCTAAACTGGTTTGATTAGCATTAGACATACCCGGAGACCTTTTTTTGGAGCCCCGATAGCACTGCAGCTGGCTGGAAAGCAATACCAAGATGAGACATTGCTAGCGGTAGCGGCTGTGCTGGAGGATGTAATGGGGGCTAGGTCTAGAACAAGGTGGCAGAGTGGCGTAGGACCAGAGAGCTGCAAATGTCCAGGTACACCTTATCCTGGAATACAGTGGAGGTACATAAATACATGGGAGCGACCAAGATTCTGGCGACATGCGGTCACGGTAGACAGTCTGCCCAGGTGCATCAATACTGATTGATGCAGGTGTACATTGAACAGCGATATCGGTTACACTGAAACCTCGGCCTCGGTTGAAATTGGACCAGTCTGGAGCGTGGCAGTGGAGTCAAGGGTTCGAACGATGGAACAAGTGCATACACAAGCCTGCAGTAGCTGCTCAAGTGTAATTCTAGAACTAGTCTAGTCTAGTCTAGAATTAGCGGCCTCTATCCACTGAAAGACAGGGAAGAGAACTTCTTTCCGGGCTTCGACTGTGGCAACGGCATCCCTGAAAGGACCAGCCCTACACTACTGCGCCTTGGCGCCTTGAAAAACATCACCACTTTCCAACCCCCTCTACCCACCCCACCATTGCTCCGCATCGTCTTCCTTTGACTGGCTCCGCCCACACGCTCCAGCCAACAGGACTATCCGTTTAATCGATCGCGTAGCCCAACAACATACACAAAAACATGAGTGGCAGCAATTCTGCGGCCTTGTCAAAGGCTCGGCTGCGCACCAGGTCTGGGTGCCTGACTTGTAGGTTCAACTCCATCCCGGTGATTTGTCTGTTCGTCCCACTCCACTTCTGGCAGCTGATCTTGATAGCTGGCTCACCTGGACCGGAGCAGGCAGGAAACGACGCGTCAAATGCGGTGAGGAGAAACCGAAGTGCCGCAACTGCGCCGCCGCCGCGGTCCGCGACTGCGTCTGGCCGGGCCCCGAGTTCGACTTGGTCGACGGCAGGCACCGCCAGAACCGGGCCGTACCACGTCGCGGGAATGCACGAGAGGACAAGGACGCCGAGCTCGCAGGCCACCTGTCGTCGTCATTGTCCACTTTGACCCTGAAAGCAGGGCGTTCGCCTGGCAAGCAACTTGGCAATAATACCACCATCACCACCAGTCCTGCAGCAGGGCTCGGGGTGTCGGAGGAGATCGAGCTGGAGCTCATGCGGCATCACAGTGGCGCCTTTTACTTCGATATCCTCACCCTACCCACCGCGGACCCGGGGGACCTGACAGATTTCCACGATGGAGTCGTTCGCATGATGGGAGAGTCGTCGAGCGTCAGGAGTGCAGTGCTCGCCGCGAGCGCTGCCAGCATCTCTGCCCTCTCCAAAGACCGTAGCTACCAGAAGATAGCCCTGCACTATTATGCCGATGCCGTGACACATTGCGCCGACGGGCTCCGTATCCTCGAGAAATCACGCACCGGCCCTACTGACGCCATCCTAACGACGGTCATGTGGCTCTACATTCACGATGTGAGTTTTCTTTGTCTCTTGGGTTTCTGTATCCTCCTTTTCCACGCTCATAAGCTGACTTTTCTAAAAACAAAAACCCCCCAAATCCCAGCTCTGGAGCCTAGACCCAGAGCTTGACGCAAGAAAGCATGTCGCCGGCGCCGTGAACCTCGTTCGGTGGGGCAGGCTATGCGTCAGTACAGGCTCCGCACCGCACTGGAACCGTGTAACCATCGAGAGCGTCCTCTACCAGGCTCTCTACCTGGCCATCCGGCGGCCCCTGGACCCAGATTTCCATGTCGACCCCGAGTTTCTCTCCGAGTGCCAGGACGGCAGCACCACCGCGAACAACTCGTGGCTCTCCAGCGTGGCCCACGGCGTCCAGAGCCCCGTCCTTGGACTCCCGCTCGAGCTCTATGGGCTTGTTGCTTCTGTCGTGGAGCTTCGATCATCCCGAAGGAGCAGCGCTCGTGGGGTTGGTGGCATGGGTGATGAGGATGATGATAGTAATCATTACGACGATGACAAGATCAGGGGCAACATGCATGTGAACAGTAGCAACAATCACTCCCCGCAGCACATCGCTCAGCTCCGAAAACAGGTCCAGCACTGGGAGCAAATAGCGCAAATCACCGCCAGCAGGTACTACCCCCGGTCCACCCCGGAGCAGGTCGAGTCATCATCATCACCGCCTTTCACGCCGACGCCGCCGCCTAGCGCTAGTGACTTTGCCGAACAAGCCCTCTTCTTTTACGTTCTAGGAACCTCCCTCCTTCTAGACCTATTCTCGCTTGACGACCCGATGCCAACGCCACCAACCAGTCTGTCATCGTCGTGGCAGGTGCGCGCCGCGCTGGATGCCCTGCGCAACCCGGAGCGCTGCGAAAGCCTAATTGGCTCTTACCTTGGCACGTGGCCACTCTTTGTAATTGGCCTCTTTGTGACGGTCAGGGAGGACGTAGCTACTGTTCGCTCTAGGCTGAAGCAGCTGATTGAGCAGACGGGTTTTGGGGAGGCGCAGCGGATGCTGGCCGAGCTGGAGGGAGCGTGGGCTTGTTTGAAGTATTGAAAGTCCAAATCTATTTTCTCCATGAAACTTTTCATTAAAGCCACTGTAATGTTATCTTGAAAGTAAACTTGAATGCTGCTCCGGGCGTCCATGGCATCACGGGACACGCAGACCACGTCCCGGGCGACATCTCGACCCTTTGGGCTACATGTCAAATCCATACCACCTGCCCAAGGTGGCAGAATTTCCCTCTGGAGAGCCTAAAAGCTCCAATTTTGTTTTTGTATGTATTGCATTGTTTGTAGCCCTTGGTCGAAACGCCCGTCCTGCCGACAATTGGGCTCGTACAGACGTGTGAAATTCTGTTTTGGCAAGGAATCAGAGTGTCTAGGCCTTTCCATCCCGCTTTTAACCCATCCAATTCTCCAAATACATAGGACCTACGGGCCTAGTCAATTTGCGTGATTTTATTATCCCATATTGCCTTTTTAAAGACAGTTGCCGCTCGGAAAGGCAGTATGATTTGAATGCAGCTCAGGCTTGACTGCTACTACTATGTTCTCCTAAATCCCACTTCCAACACCCAAGATACTAGTGGATCGAGAAACTTCGACGCATTCTCGTATTAGATTGGGCATATTAGCGGCCGGAAGACCTTGATCCCACACGTGTAGGTTGATGGGCGGTTGGGCTGTGTTCAGGTGCGGAGCGATTTCCAATATATTAAGGATCAAGAGTCAACGAACGATCCCGATAGCTTCGCACCGTACTGCTATATCGATGACACGAGGGAAGTAATCAGAGGGCCGTAAATTTATCGAGATGAACGCCAAGAGAGCCTGAATTCAGAGCGCGAACGCACCAGAAGAATCGGTGCGTTCATGCTCGCTACTAAAACTAAACCAACAGACTCCTAACACATAACCATAAATCCAACTTGTCCTCGTCGCTTTCCTCAATTTAGTTGGCAGGATAAGAGGTACAAGAAAGCTCAAGAATCTCGGGTTGGGGAAATGGCTCAGGTGCCAAAGTCTTCATTATTGAGGGATAGAGCATCCAGTCATTCCCTATGTACATTAACATGGACAAGCTGAGAACCTTTCCATCAACAAGGAGGGCGGCTTATGTCTCTACGTGCTTTTGAGCGTGGTACTCATTATGCTGGCATCCTCGTTCCAATAGAGCTGAAAGGTGGCTTGCGTGTTCGAGACACATCCATCTTCACAACTGCAGTTCATCAACTTAAAGCTATTAACGTGGACTGAGCCCTTTCCTCCACATTCACATCAGTCCAAAATACCCAAGAACAGTCATGGCGCCAAGGGCGAGGCTGGTAGAAACACCACTCCTGCCTGCAGCGCCCGTGTTGGCTGGCGTCTCTGCTGAAGCAGTCGTCGTGACAGCCGAGGATGCAGCCGGCGTTCTCGAGGCGGCGGCGGCGGCAGTACTTGATGAGTATGCGCTCATGCACGTCGCACGGGCGGAGGCGTCATTTGACCGCTGCGAAAACATGATGCTTTCGTACACGGCATCGCACCCGGGCGGCGGCTCGTAGTAGCCAATCTCGAGGAGATAGGACCCCACGCTCGACTCCCAAGCATCCTGGAGCGAGCTCAGCGACGCCGACATGGGCGCGGCTGTCTGGATGGCAATATTTGAGCCACATTCGTCCGTGGCTGACCGGTATACCTCGGACCAGTACGATGTGAGCGGGGCCGGTTGTTCTGACTCGAGCGAGGGTATGACGGAAGATCGAGCCGAATACGCCGATGCACAACTGGAAATCTGGGCTTCGTCGGCTTTGGTTGTTGTGGTCATGGTGGCTTGTTGGCGCGCAGCGAGGTGTGGCTCTGGGACTGCTGGCAGAGCGTTATGGATTGCTGCCACTGCACTAGGCAGAACCAAGAGGATCTCGCTGTATCTCATGATGTGCTGCTAATTGGTGATGTTGCTGGCTTGACTGAGAAGGTAGCACGGGAGGCAAAATTCAATATCAATCAATCAATATCAGCCTCGGTCTTCACCAGAACTAGGAATGCTAACCAAATGAACATGCAAGTACATTGATCAACAAGAGGAGCCAAGCAGGGTATTTATGCGTAAAAGCTTATCTTGTGTAGGATGAGTTGCCAAGAACCTTGTGACAGTGGAGATTTTGTACTCTCCTCGTTCGTGTTGTACGATGCCAAGTGTTGGATCGCTTAAGCTGCATAGCCAAGGCGGGCTTGACTCCATTAGGAAGCTATCACCAAACCCTCATTTGGGCATTGTACCGCGACATGTTTCCTTGGGTGTCATTTTAATTTCATCCACTGAAAGAGACAAATAGCGACCCTCGGGCTACTCCGCAGCAATCTTGTTCGAGAACAGTAGACTAACAGTAGCAGTAATTTGCCACTCAGCCTGACCGATTCGCCCCACTAATACCACGACCTGGCCTGTCTATATCGAGGGATAGAAAATTCCCCACGATGGTTGTTAGCTCCCGATTGTCTAGGGCCGTTTACAGTTACGGCTGGTACCTCTTAGACGGACTAGTCACCTCGTTACCGGCAGTGAAAGCAGTGCAAGAACAAACATGCGAAGCTATTCAAATGAGGCCGAAGAGGTTTTCTTTGGTTTTCTATTTGTTGTAAGTGATTGATGGTGGTGGAGGCCGGCGGTTTGCCGTACAGACACTATTGTCCTTAGAGAGGACATGGCTTGGTAGGTTACAGGTATTAACGTGTATATAAAAATTCATCATGGTCCATGGTTGACAACGTAACACCAAGCCAACAGATAATCGCCTCACGGTAGCGAAAACTACCACCCTGGTGACATAAGAGATACGTGGCGCTTCGGAACACATTATACACGGAACCCCCAGCGTTGTGCACCGTTCCTTGAGTCAGTTCGACCAGTCCTACTCAGCACTTCTGGTGCCTCCAACTCCGAGCGTCTGTTTCGGGCAACTTTGCTTTGCAGTATCTACATGGACTGATTTTCCATTCATTGATATTTGTGCGTTCGTTGACCATCAGAATAGGGCAGGATATGAGTAGTAACATCAAGCTGTGTGGTGATGACTTTCTGTTGTTCCCAGCATATCTGACCATATAAGATCAATCCTTTACGAAGAAAGAGAAAGTAGCAACTATTGTTAATTACATGCCTATTCTAATATGCCAGAGCTCGAATGCCTGCCCGATACCGACAAGTTTGGGATCCTGGATCAGGCGTGGTCGCCATATTACTAAGGCATAACTTCTAGATATTGCCTTCTAATGCTATGACTTGACTTCCTGTAACTCCATTGTGGATAATCTTTTACCGCGATGACCAATGCTCCTTTTTGAGTGTGTAAGACATTTTATATTGCAGTGACTATTTGAGCAAAAACAGAGTTGAAGAAGAAACAGAGAGAGAAACAAAAACAATGAGAAAAAAAAAGAACAAAAAGGGGAAAAAGAGGGGAAAGGGGAAAAAAATGAAAACAGGGGGAAACAGCAAGAAAAAAAGTTCTGGTAAGGAAGGATAAGAATCAGAAAAACCCCAAAACAATTGCAACCCCATGTCTAAATTCGATTGCCGCACAAAAACCCAACGCAGAAACTCGCAACCAGAAATCTCAATTTGTTTCGCAACCCAACTTTTGGAACCCCTGAAAAAAAAAAATGTGTCCGGTCAAGAAAAAGAACAAAGAAAAACAAGAAATTTGGAAATGCCCATTCCGGGCACTGCAACTGCCAAAGAAGCGAAGCAGGTGAAAGAAATTGGAACTTTTCGTCTGCCAACACCGGTTCATCCTCGTCTCAAGCCATTTCAGCCAAGACGACATAGTCCAAAGAGGCGCCTCAAATGTCGAAAATGTGAAGCAGCTGGGCTCTGTGGGCAAGGTTGCGCAGCCTGAGGATGCCGCCGGTCTTGCTGCCAGTATCCCTCTTCTTGTAGTCTGAACCCGAAGAGATGCCGCTCTGCCTCGCGTCGTTGATGGCCCTTTTGACGAACGATTGGTGTCTCGTGCTGTATCCATAATATGAAGTCTGTTGGCCGCTGCTTTCTGTCCCGTGGGGGTGATTATTATCCCAATCTTGCGCCTCACTGAGACAATGCCGGAGGTCTTGGATCAGATGGTGGAGATCCTCGCCTTGCTCCGCATAAATACCAGCGACCTGCGTTCTCCCCGCATTTCTAAGCTTATACCCGTAGCGATTTTGAATGTCCCAAAGCCTGGAGTTCAACTCCTTGGCCATCTCGTCGACTCTTGGGTCCCTTGCCTTGCCCAGCTCCCCTATGTAGTTTTGAAAAGCTATGAGCTGTGCCTGCACGCCTTTTTCATTGGTTGCAGCCTGGTTTGGAAATAGAAACGCAAAAGGTTAGTATTTATACCGTCTGAAGGAATAATATGGCTTTTCCGTTTCTCTCAGGTACCGTTCAAACTTACCCGGTTTGCATAGCGACTCAGATAGTCGTCGTACAGTCGAGTCGCTACAGTTAGAAACGTGCCAGTAACGAGACCAGCAATGGCAATCTTATGCGCAGGATTCAAATAATCCTCCGAGCTCTGCGATACCGAGTTGCCAGGCACAGGCATAGGTACGGGCTTGGGCTCCGGCTGAGGCTGAGGCGAGCCAACAGCCGAGCTGAAAAGCAAGCCCCAGGTTGCAAGGAATTTGACGCGCATCTTGAGAGATTTCGTGTTGCTGTAACGGGAATGGGAGAAAAAAAGACTAGCGATTGCTAACGAATGAATGCAAAAAGGAAAAAAGAATGAAAGGAATCAATGGAGAAAGGCAAGGCAGGCGCAGCTAGGAAGCACAAGGAAATCAAAAAGAAGGATTGAAGAGCTGATGATTTGAAGATGGCATTCGAAAACAAATGGTGGTAAGATCAAGCCGATTTTATATTGAGAGATGAGAAACGTGCCATTATGATGCTACACCAAAGATCTACAAAAGAGTATATTATTTTTAGCGTGAAAATCATGTAAATCCCGACGCGAGTTGAAGCAGATCGGTTCGTCGATTCCGGGAAACAGAAAACGAACCAGTAGCTAGGTTCTACTACATACCGATACCCTGTATAGACCAGACGGCGAGTCCGAATCCAAAGGCGAAAGTCCAGTGGAATCGAGTCGTGAAAGCATATTCAAGCTTGAAAGTCTTGCGTAAGCGAAAAAAAAAAAAAGAAAACAGAGTGGGGAAAAAGAGAAAAGACCATTCTCTTTTTTTTCACTGAGATCTACGCCAAAAATTGTCCGACACTGCATAATAGCCGATATAACACCTGAAAGGGGGTAACTAATCAGTCGACGCAAGGTAGCCAAGAAGATCGGTGTGTGGTGGTTCAAAATCTGGGAGACTACCTGGACAACTTGATCAGGCTGTTAAGGCGGCATCGCCGCATTGTTCAAAGACGAAATGATATGACTCAAAAACACCCCGAACTAAAAGGCCTTTGCTGAGGAGCCTCTAGGCAATAGTCTCTGAAATCTGCCTACAAAGATGATATACAGCTTAAGGTTAATGCTTACCCATGCTATAGTGTAACATAGCATGAGTAGGGGAAAGCCCACAACCGAGAGAAGACCTTTGAGAGGTACCGTGTTTGCCAAGACGTCACATAAAATCTCATTATACATATATGACAGCTGGTAGCGCGGGATCTCCGATCGATGCATAGACCTTGAACATTTACAATGGTGCTGAGGGTACATAAAACCCTGCGCTGGCTCTGTTGTTTAGCGGTGTGGGCCTGAAGAAGAAGAGAAAGATTTAGGTAATTGATTACCCCCGCAAACAAAAAGCTGGTAAAAGACCCACGCATACACGTACGGGTGGCAGGGGAGTGATCTTTTTGCTAGATTCCATAGTAGCTGAGTCCCTCTTTTGCTTTCCTTTTTCGCTTGCGGCATTTTTGATGTCTATCAGTAAGCTGCGTCCCGGCGTGAGGAAACGAGCACGAACCGACTTACCCAGTAGAGAAATATACAAAGGGGGTGGGGGCGGGGCTGACAACAAGATCCAAACTGTTTTTTTTTTCTTTTTTTTTTGGCCTGTTTTCTTCCTAAACACTAAGATCTCTGACCAGAGACATAGAAGAAAACGGGCGAGTTCTCGGAGCTAGTGTATCTAGCCACTCAAGTTGAAATTCTTTGAACTCCTCACAATCTGGAATCCAAAAATAGAAACCAAAATAGGAATAGCTCAACAGAACCCACAAGTAAGATTTCCTATCCTTGCTACCTGTCATTAGTCCACACGCAAGGCTTAGCGCTGGCGCGGGGGACTTTTTGTTATTATGGGGTTTGCCCACTCGCCTCCTTGGATCTTCATACTGTCTAGCAATATACCGAGGCAGCGAAGGCGTCGGTGTCCGGCACACTTCACTCTAGGCTTCTTGGCGCACGTTGTGGATCATTGGGTGAATTATGCAACTGTGGTAGTCCCCAGCCTGGAGTCATCCTCCGAGCTCTTAATGAATCGGGAGTTCTCTGGGGAATCCAGTTTTTATCGTAAACAATTCTTTTTTATTGAAAGCATTGCTTGCCCAAGGTGTGATAGTTGTAGTCCTTACCGGCATAATAATTCAGTAAGCGTCTCGCTCCTCGAGTCAGATTCACTGTATGGGTCGTCGTCATCGCTTCTCGGAAACAAGGCATGCGGCTCGTCGATCACGGCTCGGAAGCGCATAGTCTGGTTCAGCCTATCGGTCTGTCCGACGTTGTCTTTGCAGCTAACGGCAGGTCACAGCTTGGCAATCGAAACGGCCAGGGTAGTCGGGACACAGATAGAGATACATGCAGCACTGCTAAGAGGGTCATTGCTTTAAGGGCTAAAAACAAAAGATGAGAAAAAAAAGCTTAAAAATTGAGTTTGCATTTTATTTGAAAAGGTTGCGTCGCCTTGACACCCTTTACTATGCTTTAACAAGTATCTCAGCCTTAATCTACACAAGTTGAAGCTGAATTGAAAGCATCCTGTTCTGCAAACTCACTCGTGGGTTCTAAAGATAGCATAAGCAGTTGGCTGTTAGTTTGAGTTCCACAGAAAGGATTTTACTACTAATAGCAAACAAGATGGATATTGGGATCACAGATCACAAACTGATCGAGAAAGTGGATCCAATAAGGACAGCCCCACGGTATGCATATATCTGCTAAATTTTGGCTGTCAGTGATTACAATGCGGCTAACGCCAATACGGCAATCACTTCATGCACATTCGTTCATCTGACCAAACCAAACAACTTATGGTCGCTATGCATGCTTTGACCACTTTCGAACATATTGGTTCGATTTATTTTTCACTGCGACTAGTGGATAGAACCATGCATCATTCGTCATCTATCTCCGTATCTTCCATTTTCTTCTATCAGTGCATTCAAAGACTAAATCCGTGCAAAATGGCTCTAGCTAGCGTCTTGAGTCCAATAAGTGAATCACAGGAAGTGATATGCAAATATAGTAAGATGCCAGAAATATACAAGCAGTAATTCACAAGTGATGGTTTTTCATTACCTTACTTTCATAACCTGACAACTGCTATCCTTTTTTCCACAATCGATTGAATTCTGTTTACGTGCAGCGGGACGGACCCAACCTTTCGGCTTCTTCTTACGAGTACGATCCTTTTTGTCAGTCTTCATGTCTTGCTGCTCCTGCTCCGATCTGTCTTGCTGCTCCTGCTCTGCTCTGTCTTGCTGCTCTAACCATGCCATATGCGGCTTAGGCGGCGGCGACGGCGCACCCAGGCGATCCTCGCCGTCGCCCCTGTCAAGCGGCAGGATGGGTGGTGTCTCCTTTGGCTTTCTCCTTTTGTACCCGCCAGGTGGCGGCGGCGGCTCGTGCATGCTGTTTGCTCGCTGCGGGGGGCGGGGGCGAGGTTGGTCGCGGCTGAATTCGGACGGGAAGTAGTTCGGCTGGTTGCTCCCATCCCTATGGTAAGACGCAGGTTGGGGCTGGCCTTGGGGCCAGGCGTATTGTACGTTGTGGCTACCGTCGGATGGTTGGGGGATTTGGGGGAAGGGAGCCGGCTCGGTCCCGCGCTGTGGGTTGTAGCTTGATGCTGGTCGTCTGCTGCTTGTGTATGTCTGACTACGATAAGGGCGAGGCGAGTAAAAATCGTCTTGCCCATAGTAGCGACGAACGACGCGCCTTGGAATGAACTCCCCTTCGTCACGTCTCGGCTGCAGGACTTGAGGTTTGGAGCCTACCGAGTGGGGAGTTGCTGCATGTGTTTCCTGCATGGCATTTGCCTCGGACCCTTGCAATTGAGTACCAGAAGCGTGCGGTTCAGGGGTTGAACGGCTAGGTAATTGAGAATTTGCTCCTGATGTATCTGCGTCGAGGACCAAAGCGACCACTGCAAGAGGAAGGCAGAGGAAGTAAAGCGTGCTGTAGTTCACCATTTCGAGTTGAGGAGATTTCAAGGGATGATCTCACCCAGTTACAGGATCATACCAGGGAAATTGAAATTCGTGCAGTCCATTTGCGACCAAAATACTGAAGACTGGCTGCTATAAATATGTTCGGCTCAGACCCTGCGACGTGCGTATTACTGATAACTTGGCCACAACCCGCAGATCGGTGGTCGAGGTTGGTGTCGTTTCCATTTAAACGGGCACCGACGACCATACACCAAAGACACATTAACTGCCTGTTTGTGCGAGTAAGCGGGTTACTCATTACTTTCCTGACTAACAATCCGATCCAAGGCAGAAGAATTTCCTCTTTGACTGCCTGGTACCCAATGCGGCTGCCTTGTCAGCTCGTCGCTTCATGCTTACTGGTCGGCCCACAGTTAATGGTCGCCATACGTCATGGCATCCTTGGTGGATTTGCAAGTCTTATTTATGTATTTACATTCCTATTTATATCACTTGTGAAAACAAGATGGGTATTAAAACTTGGCAATATAGATTGAAAGGAACCCAGTTTGTCGTGGCGGTCGAGGCCTGGAATACTTCCGCAAGGAGATCTTTGGCATGCAATGTGCCTTCGACTTTGGAGATAGTTCCTAAGAAGTTTGCCTTTATAAATCCGGCTCGGATCAGTGGCGATCCGGAGTGTTTTTGTTGGAAGTTAAACAAGATTGAAGATCATCGGTCAACTGGCAAGGTTTCCAAAATAGATGAAACGGGAGATTTACAAAGGATTGCCGCCAAAAATATGTGGATCATAGATGCAAAGCAGGGGTGGGTTTGACATCAAGTTACTAACAACGCTAGCATCAGTGGTTTAGTGGTAAAATCCATCGTTGCCATTCAACGAATAGACTCGATGGGCCCCGTGTTCGATTCACGGCTGATGCAATGTGGTTTGATTTTTGTTTTAGCGTTTTTTTACCTCCCCTCGTCCCATTCACCCGACTATCAACGCTACATACTGTCAAGTTTAGGGAATTATTATCCATTTTTAGCCGTCCATCATTTAGTTTCTTATACATGCACGTATCGTTCGGTTTTCTCACGCTTACTATTCACATTTATCTGCGATGCGAGAGCGGGTATGGATCCCCACTATATCTGCCACAAACACAAGCACAAGACCATGGTTGTGCATTCAATTCTCGACAAAGTGCGCTCCATGTCGAAACTATAATCTATGCTTTGTTTCGGACGCTCGAGTTTTCCCACAGCCGGATTCAAGTATTAACAAAGCTACGATTTAGTTACATGATTTGGTTTGGTATAAGGTACCTAAGTTCCTAAAAGTTCCAAACATGTCAGAATAGAACATGCACCAGGTATTAAAAATGAACCTGGGGCCAAGTAAAAAGATCAACTTTTTATTGGAAGTGTAGTTTTACAGATGAAAGAAGAAGAGAAACCCATACTCGCAAGTTTCGCCAGCTGGATAACGAAGAAAGCAGTTGTAAAAGATCCGTAAAAAAAAAAAAAAAAAAAAAAAAAAGAAAAAGAAAACGTGCTAGGCAGCCCAGGGGGTGGGGTGAAACTCCATAAGTGCGTAGAGCTGAATGAGACTGCCCATCAAAAAACCCATACTTCCGTAAAGGCTGGTCCATGAGGATGTGATCGAATCGCCCATCAACAACAAAATCCCGGTCAATGCGAAACCAGTCGAACCGACCGTATTCCAAAACCCTCCCTGCCAGTCCGCCGACGACGGCTTGGGCTTGTACCACTTGTCCTGCACAAATATGGTGAGAGCGGTGTTGACAAAGACGAACATGGAACCACCGACGATCTGCGGCAAAAACACCAGCCCCTGGAAGAGGGTCATGTTCTCCTCCTGGTTGATCAGACCCGGCAGGCCGGCGAAGGCCGCAATGCTCAGGATCATACCACCGGTGAGCGAGAAGACTCCGGCCTGGAAGGGGAAGCTCTGAGCCATCATGGCGAATTCGGCGGCCGGGGGGAACCAGATCCAGCTTTCGGAGCCGATCAGGGCCGGGCGGTATTTGGCTCCGCTCGCCCCCTTGACGGGGACCTCGACGGTGCCGCGGTTGGCGTTGAAGGCGGCGACGAATCCAAAGGTCCCCGACACCAAGAACGTAAGGGCGGCCACCAGGATGGTTGAGGGCAGGGCGACGGTGTGGAGGGTCGGGAAGGAGAGGGTCGGGTCGATGATGGGCAGGATTCCCAAGATGGCGTGGATCACAAAGAAGAGACTGCCAATGACGAACCCAACGTTGACCAAATAGCTCATGTCCCTGTAAGGGAAAATGGTGAACATGCGCACGATCCTGCCGCGGCTGGAGGAGTCGACCTCGACGACCACATCGGGCGGGGGCTTGTTGAGCGAGTCCAAGCTGTCGTTGGGCCCGGCCGGGTAGAAGCCGGATTTTTGCTCCTGCTGCTTCTGCTGCTTCTGCTGCTGCTCGCGCTCGTAGTCGCATCGCGTCTTGTACTCGAGGTAGTCGAACACCTCGATCGCCCGCTGCCGCTCCTCCGCCCTGACCTCGTCGAATGAATTTTGTGCCGCACGGCTCCTGGGACCGACGTCCCTGCCCTGCATGGATTCGACATCGTTGCTGTAGGCGAAGCCGGGGGGGATCTGGATCATCGACGTCCGGATGATGGACGCCCTTGCTGCTGCTGCGGCGTTCATGATGTGCAATGTTCCCCCTTTTTTCTTTCTATATCTTATGCTGTGGGAGAAGGTACAATGAAATAAAAATAAACAATAGTGAGCGGACGGCTTTATCTCCCCTTGATGATCAATTCCCGGAGCTGGAAAAAAAGGAAGAGTCGCCGAAAAAAAAGATAATGAACTGTAACGCAAATAGACAAAAAAGAGAAAAATAGACTGAGGGTCTTTTATTGAGAGCAGGTAGCAGAGGGTAAGTAGGTGGTCAGGTAAGATAGACGAAATCACAATGTAAATGACGCGCCAGCACGTAGCCAATGAAACAACAAGAAGAACCAAACTGGCCGGCGATTAACAAGACGGATAATATATAACCGGGCGGATACTCCGGGGAGTTAAAGGCTACAACCAGTGCAGCCAAGGAAACATAACAAATTAAGCACAAAGGCCCTGGCAAGAACTCAGCCCTCCCTTGACATCGTCCGCTCCAGGATGCCGGGTTCGAGCTAGAACGGTCGGAATAGCCAGTGGTAGATCGGGTTCTTTTTTTAGTTGTATGGAGGATCCCGATGAGATGGCAGTTGGTACCGGCAGGTGTTCGAGAATGTTGACGCCATCTTTCGGGTAACAAATGCATGGAAAGTGGATATTCAGGTGTGGAAATTGGGAACGGGACAAGAAACATGCATGGGAACTGTAAAGGAAATCAGCACAGTTCGCGACACTTCACGGATGAGCCCTGTATGTTGGTCGGTATATAACATTAATTCGAGTAAAGTTTAGTTGATGTTTTTAGCATGGGGTGTCGATGAGGGGGGGGGGGGGGGGGGGTTTGAGACTGTTGGTTGTTAGGAAGAGAGGGTGTGTTTGTGGTATGGGATTGCGCCGCAAAGGCAACCTGGGTTAGTACCTAGTTATCAAACTGCTTACCAAATACACACAAATCTGCTTAGAAACATGTTACTGGTAGCTTTCAAAGCCAAACTCCTTTGGCCTGTCCATGCCATTGTATATAGTACGTACCTATAGTTTGAAGTTCGCCGGGTTTTAACCCCTTTGGGAAGAATCACCAGTGGAGAATTTGAAAACTCGAGTCGTGCAAAAGGTCCACAATCTGCTCTCTTCCGCGCGCTTCTGCGAGTCTTTCGCCAGAACCATATCCATATTGGGAAAAATCGGAAACATGCATTCGACTTGTGAGGGGGTCAAGTTGTTTTGTTTCAGTCCGGCAGATGGTTAATCCTGTTGACCTATCACGACAAGTATTTTGGAATTTCTTTTTTCTCATTTCTCTCATTTTTTGCCTGTTTAACAAACTTGTAGTAGCCCTTTAGAAGATAAATGTGCTCAATGTCTATCCTCTATCTTAATCGTCTGGGCATGGTCTGGTATTAAACCGACCAAGGGGCCAGGCTCGTTCCCGTTCGTCTCTTTCCTCCATCTCACCACATTAGCTACGTATCTCTGGTAAAAATTTGGAGTTCGGGCTATTATTTTGGTTGCTGCCATCAGGCGACTTGAGTTAAAAAAAAAAAAAAAAAAAAAAAAAAAAAGGACGACGAGCGGACGGTATATATGACTGGTGAAAAGAGCACCACCGCCGCAGCCGCGGCACAAACGACTATCGACAATCCACAAACGTCAGCGACTTCGGTAAAACATGACAGGGTACCCTCAACACCGATATCTGAGGATACCGTGTACCTCGATAAGAAAGAAGCTGATCGCCTGGGTCGGCAGAGACTCGCGGTCTTCTCAAGCACACCGATCTAAGTTGACTTCTGCACCACGATTCTTCTTAGCACCATCATGGCAAATTGGCAATAAGTCAGGCATTGATATTGGTAATCACTTATGAATCCCAATGTTACTGTATCGTTGTTCCATATCAGACCATAATAGAATGGCGAATATGCAACTAAAAAAAAACACCCCCCGGCAGTTTTACTGACGACATCATTACCAATTTATCAACAGGAATTTCTAATCAGTGGCTTCAACGTACTTCTCCCAAACATAATGGTACATCTCCACTTCACTCCCTCGCAAAAGACCTGGATCTCGAGCGTCTTCTTCCTCGTCGCCGGCGCCTTCGTCCTACCCTTTGGTTGACTAGCAGACCACTGGAACGGGTATTATGTCTTTGTCGGTGATAACACCTGGCTGGCCATCTGATCCATCGTGGCCGGCTTCTCCAAGTCCTACGAGATGTTGGTCGTGGCCCGCGCGCCTTGGAGGCTTTGGCACCGCTGCCTCCCTCCCCTCGGGCGTGTCACTCCTCGGCGGCACCTACGTTCGTCCCGGCAGAAGAAAGAATCTCATCTTTAGCATTTACGGCGGCTGCTCCCCTTTTGGGTTCTGTGTAGGCATCCTGACGGCTGGCGTAGCGGGCCAGTTCCTCAACTGAACATTGTTCTTCTGGATCGGCGCCATTATGCTGTCCATTTTGGTGTGTACTAGCCATCGTGAGTACCCCTGCTGAGGCGAGAGGAGGTTTGGTTTGGTGACGAGCCGGCTCCTCCCATTGACTGGATCGGTTGTGCAACCTCCATCCCTGCACTTATGTTGGTTGTGTACGCCATCACGGATAGTCCGCAGGTTCAGAACGACTGGCGCTCGCCGCAGATTCTAGTAACCTTTACACTCGGTATACTCTTCCTAGCTGTCTTTGTCTATGTCGAGGGCTGGGTTGCCAAGAACCCACTGTTGCCGCCAAGCCTGTTTGCTGTTAAGTACATCATTGCTCTATTCATCGTAATGTTCATGTCGTTTCGTGCTGTTGGTATTTACCTGCTTTATGCAAGCTTTTAATAGGGGCCAGAATTCCTTTTCCGGCTTGTATATTACAAATTACTGCTGTTGTTGAAAGCACAGCTAACGGAGTGACCAACAACCACTCTCTCCCTCCAGTATCGAAACCAATCTCTACACACCACCCCTTCTGGCCGCATCCTGGTTCGCCCCGCTCGCCGGAGGTGGTCTGATAACCGCGCTAGTCGGCAGCGCAGTCGTGCACAAGATCCCGGTAGCGTTGCTGATCATCCTCTCGACGCTGGGCTTCCTGGCCTCTTCGCTCCTCTTCGTCTTCATCCCGACCAGCGGCGCTAACCACTGGGCGTGGATCTTCCCAGCAATGGTGGGCGCCATCATCGGCATCGACGTTCTGTGGAACGTCTCCAACATCTCCATCACCCCCAGCGTCCGGTCCGACCAGCAGGGGCTTGCAGGCGCATGCATCAACGTCCTCATACTCCTCGGCACGAGCTTCTTCCTCGGCTGGGCCGAGCTGACCGTCGCGGACCCCGCCGATCCGAAGTCCGAGGACAGCGCGGTCAGGATCTCGGTCCTGCTGGGCGTCGGTGCCGCCGGGGCTAGTTTGCTGCTCGCTGCCGTTGGTATCAGGATCGAGCCGGCTAGAGGTGACTTGACGGCAGATGAAAAGGATAAGCTAGCAGGGGCAGAAAGATGGAAGTGGCGCAAGTGCTTCCAAGTCGGGGGTCGTTTGAGGTCCTTTTTTTCTTCTCTTTTCTTGAGTGAGGAATCATCTTCCAAGCAGATATTTGCCCTGGGGCGTTTTTCGAGGCTTTTTTTTCGGAATTGGTGCTAATGAAAAACAGCGTCATGTTATGTTTGGATCTTGTCTTTTTCCACCTCCCTTCTGTATATAAACACCTACCCCTGAATGAATGTACCAGTGGGTAAGGTACTCGAATTTACCCTGCACCTACAAGTAAATTGTCAAGCCCCAGTAGGTACCTCCCTTGCTTTTGTCCCCAGTCATAGCACCTTATTAGGCATTTTGCTTATGTTCTCCGGTTTGCGGACTAGGCCAGTCCTCGGCCGGTACATTCATTCAGGGGTAGCTGTGTATAGAACACCGGGCAACAATCTTATGCTAATATCCTCAGGGAGCGCACATTTCTACTTCTAATCTCTGTCATTTTTATTCCAAACCGGTTTGTTTTCATTCTTTGCCTTCGTTTGTTTTTTTTCGCCGCTCTCCTTCGCCCTGCGCAATCCTTTTTCAAAGCGTCTCGATAATTCTAGCCAGGTTCTCGGCGTTCGCAGGCGGTGTGTCATATGTCTGATACTCAATCGTCGTAAACCAGACCGACCCGACCCTCGGCTCCGCCGCGATCCTCCTCACCTCGGCCTCGAGCTCGCCAAGCGTCCCATCAAAGTGGTGCACCATGATATTACTCTTGCCGGCAGCGCCCGCTCCCGACCCGGGCAAGCCAGCCACCAACGGCTGCGTCGCCTTGTACACGTCCCACGACTGCTCAAACGCGATGATCTGGTCCGCGTCCCGCAGGTACGCCGCCTCGTTGGCCTGCGCGACCTGCTGCCCGACGTTGTAGACGAGGTAGCCGTACCCGGCCGCCCTGGTCCGCCGCGCCAGGTGCGCCATGTACTCGGCCGTGGTGCAGCCCGCCTGCTCGGAGCAGACGCTGGACCAGGGGTGGACGTTGGGGGTCTCGTCGAAGAAGAGGCCGTCCAGGCCGGCGCCGCCGCCGATGGACCTCCAGAGCGTGGCGTTGGCGACCACGGCGTCGGTGGCGATCCGGCCGTAGTCGCAGTGCACGTAGGCGAGGGTGCGGACGTTGGGCTCGGCGTTGAGCAGGCCGATGCCCGCGGCGTAGTTGACGTCTGCCAGGTCGGCTCCGGGACCCGAGTCGGCGTTGACGATGACGTCAAAGTTCACGGCCCGGTGTGCTCGGACCGTGCTCAGCAGTGACTGCCACTCGGATGCGTTGTCGTTCCACACCGTGCTCGGGTAGATGTAGAGGGGGACGAGGATGTCGAGCGCCGCTGCTGCGGTGGCGTGCAGCAGCAGCAGCGACAGCGTTGTTATGGCCAGCATGTTGAAACTAAATTGTTTACTTTTCCTGGTCTTGGCTTCTTGTGGTGTGTGCGGCTAATCCCGAGGTGCAGATGCGGACCGAAAAAAGAGTGTGGGTGCCTTGGTGCACGGAACCAGGCGCTAGCTCGAGAAGTTGGACACAAAAGCAGGTCCCCGAAGATACGCGACGATGAAGCCCTTTTTGTACCTCAAAAGGATTGCAAAAAGAATATGGTAGCCTAGCCTGGGCGTTTTGGTTTGCATCATGTTTAATGAAATGAAGTGATCGTGGGATAAGCACTAGCCCAGATTTAGAAATATTGCTTAGCTCCCACAATTACCTCCGCAAAGGAGCCGCCCCGCGAAGGTGGCGCCAATATTCAGTGCTAACTGGTTGTTTTTCAGGAGCGAAATGTCCGGGCTGACCGCACCCATGACAGAAGATATATGTTGGCGATCGTTTTCCCTATGGGCAAGTTTTGAATGAGTATTTCTCTGACCAAAAAAAACACTCTCTCGACCGTGTATCAAGATTAAAAGTTATCGGACCTCAAGCCGAGGCCATAAATAATCACGGCCAAATGGAAACAAAAAAATGAAAATGAAAACGAAAAGAAATAAAGTCATTTGTCATAAGCCGTGGGGAATAATGTACCCATGAAGCACATAAAAAGAAATTAAAAAGAAAAAAAAAATACACAAAGAATGAGAGTGATCACGCCTGCTATTTCTCAATAAAATTCAAACACAAAAAAAATCAAAAACAGACCCCTGCTCAGATCAAGAGGAGATCTTCGCCACCCTCATACATCTCCTCGAGCCAAGACTTCCCCGCAACCCCACAACCGCCCGGGTCGTCGAGAATGATGATGTCGTCCCTGCTGACCCCGATCTCGTGGTCCAGGGAGACGACGCAGCTGCCCCCATCACCTCCTGCACCACCGCTGGGCGTCCTGGCCGTCCACATCCGCTCCAGCAGCTCGATGGCCCTACGCACGCTCCGCACGTGCAGCAGGCCGTACATGTCCCACAGGATGCGGCGGATGACCCCCCTGTCGGCGTTGGTCCTCGCCTCGGCGCCGGCCACAAAGGCCGGCCACAGTATTCCCTTGAAGTGCACGTCGTCCGAGGCGATGTGAGCCAGGTGCTCCGCCACCACGATGTGCGCTGTCCGCCCCAGCCGCTCCTCCTCGTCCTCGATCCCACTCAGGTGCCACCGGAGCGCCCGCCGAGCGTAGATGAAGATGGCGCCTTGGTAGGCGCTCGCGTGGTGTTTTCGCATCGGTACCTGTGTTGGGTCGCGGAAGTTGGCCGCCCACTGTGCGCTGGAAAACGTCTCGAGTTGAGAGAGGAGGTCTTTGGCGTATTCGGGCTGTGGTGCGCCGCCCTGCGTCGCCACGGAACACAGAGAGTTGACTCGGCAGAGAATCTTGAGCAGGACGGAGGGGCAGCCCGTCCAGGAGCGGGACTCGGCGCGGTCCAGAATCTTGTCGAGCTCTTCCAGGCCAAATAGCTGTGAAAGGTCGCGCTTGTTGGAGCTGAGTGTCGAGCCAAATGTGTGCAATCTATTGCGGAAGTGTCAGCAGACGTCATCACAACCATGCGGCACGATAGCAGGTGGATACTTACACCGAGCAACTCTCCTCAAAGAAGTCGTGGAAGGTCCAAAAAGCAGTCTTTTTTGGGGTTGACACCTTGGTCGACGAGAGACTCCCCGATTGGCCCGCAACCGCTGGACCGCCGTTTGTCGCCTCATCTATGGCCTTCCTTGCGCTCAGCAGCCCTATCATGCCATCGAGATGGTAACGCCAGACGCTGAGCCCACTCTCGAGCAGTTCTATCCAGATGAGCAGGAGACAGGCGGCTACGACGGCGTCGCTGTTGTCCCCTGACATGAGCGCCGAGCGCAGGTGCCGCATCGCCTTGTTCTTGTGGACAAGGGCATCCGGAAAGTACTTGGATGTCGAGTTGGGAAGGCCAGGGGGCGTCGTGCTGCCGGCAAGGTGATGTGCCGCCAGAGCTACCACGACGTGGTGCATCAGGTTGCCGTCGACGCTCAGCTGGATGAATTGCTTGTAAGGGTTTGTGTTGTCATCATAGTAGAGGATGCACTCGGCACAGCAGCGCTCGAGATCTTTTGCCACTTTTGGTCAGCAGGGACTTTGATCTGATGTGGCCTGGCCAGCCACGGGACTTTAAATATCAGATGGGTGTAACTTACAGTAGTCTATGTAAAATGCAGACCGGGGATCCCGGTTAACGAGAATAGAATTTAGTGGTGTCTTTTGGGGGAGGGCAAAGTTGAGTGTCGACAAGGCCGTCTCGGCAAATTGTTTCCTCAACGCCAACACGTCCGTCGGCGACGTCGACGACTGTTGTAATCTCGTCAAGGATTCTGCAGAAAAGCCATTCTCGGCATCGAGCTCTTCGACATCGCCATGATCTGAAGCCGATTCAGACGAGCTAGGCGACCCCCTGTCTGGACTTTGTGTCGATTCTCGGGCATGTTCTTCTGGGGAGGCTGAAGATTCGGCTCGTTTTGATGACGCTGCCGCCGCCGCCGCTGCCGCCATGGACGCCGGCGTCATCACAGTGGAAAGCTTCTTGTGACCACGACGACCGAGGCCTACCCAGACGAGAGGCTTCTCGGGCCGGTACCCGAGACACTGTATTCCAGCCTTGGTGCACTTGGCACAGGACGGCATTCGACTGTCACATCTGAGGCGACGGCGACGGCATGTCCAGCATGGAACAGGCGCGATGGCGCCACCGAGCTCTGTCCACTTGCCGTCCGTCACCGTCATGTCGATACTGCCGCTGCGGGAAGCCATTGTGTTTTTTTTTTCTTCTCCCTCCTGCGGTGAGGATTTACGTGCGGGGGAGCTAGGGGGTGTTGGCGAGGATGGCCGACTGAAAGGACTCAGTGCGGCGTTTTGAATTTGCTTACAACAACCCGAAAGCGGTTGTCTGCCTTGCTTGAGACAGAAATAAACCGAAGTGTTAGAACAACAGAAAAAAGGACGAGGAAAAAGAAAAGAAGAAAAAAGATTAGATCATTAGAAAGCGATTACAGAGTTCGGTCAAGGAGGGGTATGTATTGTTTGTATTGATCGGTGTTTTCGCCGCAGGGTTTGAGGCGTACTGGCTTCAAGCCTGGAACTCATGTGCAACGATGGAAATCGATCAAACTTATGACGAATCCTGAGCAAGTTGAGTTGGTAAGCTTGGGGATATGGAGGGGAGAAATGGGTTGAGCGAGATCAATAAAAAAAAAGGGTCCAGACGTCCCGATAAAGTTCCAGCGTTCTTCACCACCTCCATTGCCTTACGAGTCAAGACCCTGCTCGGGGTTGATGAAGCTTACACTCTTCCAAAGCTACTATAGTAGTGTGTGGGGCCTTCCCAGCCAATAAAATATGCCTGTCAGCGTTTCGAGATTCGCTTCCACTTTCCTGGCATGGAACCAAACACAACCAAATTTTTCAGCCCCTAGGGGGGGGGGTGTATAGGTAAAACCAACAAAAAAAAAAAAAAACCACGTTCACTCTCAGGAGGCTACCTACTACGAAGTACGTAGCAATGCGCAATTAAGCTTTACACGTGATTCCCCATTCTGCACACAACCCGCTAGGAACAGGTACCGGGTGTCATTAAAACACTCTGGGGATCCATACCACCGGCGTCTGCATGATCGACAAACTTGTCACTTGATGATCAAGGGACTGGATTCTTGGCAGTAAAGTGCAATGCCGTAAGTTGCTAATTATACTATGCTACTGTACATACGAGTGCTTGTGGGCGCCCGTCAATATCGGTTCTCTTATGCATCGTTTGGATCTTCATCCCAGAGCTTAATTGCTCGCTTATTTATTTGCTGGTTTTTTTAGCGTCATCCTGAGCCTTATTCTTGATCTGCTCCGCCTGTTCGGCCTTCTTCTCTAGCACCTGCTTCAGCTCTTCGATGGTTTCCTTGAGAAGCTTCTCACCCTCGTCCTTGTGCTTGGCCGCAACCTCTCCTAGCTGCTGCAGCTTTGCCAGTGTCTCGGGGCCGTTGGGAATCTTGCCCAGGTACTGCTCGAGGCTGCCGCTGATGGAGTCCTTGCCGCTCCCTGCCATTGACTGAGCCTTGTCGACGGCTTGTTTGACATACTTCTCCAGGTCTCCGGTGTCACCTGACTCGACAGCAGACTTGGCCTTGCTGAAAAGTTCTGTGACGTTTCCTTTCTTCAATGCGTCTGCGTTGTTCTCGACCAGCTCTTTGATCTTGGGGTTCTTCTCAAGCAGGGGTTTGACCTGCTCCAATCCCTTTTTCCACGTTTCGTCACCAAGCTTCTGAACTTGTTGAACCTTGTCGTCGACTAGTTTCTTCGCCTTGGCAATGTTTTCAGCGCTTAGGCCGCCAGCCACAATGTCCTTGACCTGACTCCACGTCTCATCCACCATCTTCTTGGCCTCTGGACCGTACTGCTCGCCCATGCTCTTCAACTGGTCTACGTTGCCGCCAATCTTATCCTTGAGCTGCGGGTGATTGTCAAGTACATCGCCGGCCGCGTCTCCGGCTAACTTGGCGAGCTTAGCCGAGACGTCAGCAAGGATATCCCAAGCTTTTGATGCCGTCTCCATGCTAAATCCCGACTTGGATGCCGTCTGTAATCTCTTGTATGCATCCTGCACAATGCTGTCCACCTCTTCTCCGTGGTTCTCTTGTACCTTCTTGACGTCCGCAAAGGCAGTCTCTACGTATCCCTTGGCGCCCGGGATGAATGCGGCGTACGACAGGGCTAGCTTCTTCATCGACTCAATGGCCTCATCAGCCGATGAGGGTGCCTTCTTGCGGAGCTTAACTGCCGCCTCGTTATACTTGCTCTCAGCGTCCTTGGCAGTCTTGTTGATTTGCTTGGCCATCCTGCCGGTGGGGCTCATCGAGTAGGCGCCGTAAAGGGCGCCGGCGGCAACCAGGCCGCCGATAGCTCCAGCCGCGACATGGCCCGTGGAGCTCGTCGACGATGATGCCGATTGTGAGGTCGATTGAAAGCGTATCTGACGGGCACCGCGTGAGTGGGTGGCAGCTTGCCTGGGTAGGCGAGCTACAAGGCTGCTGCCAGAACGTGTTGCAAGTCTTGCAGGGATCATGGCTGTGTGATGACTAGGGCTGAATAGAAGAAGAGATGATGAATGTTGCCGGCGGGATTTGAATAAGGTTTGTAGTTACGTTCGCGAACACCGTGAGGTAGGTGGGTAATTAATCGCAAGTATGAAGTACGAATAGTTGTGAGGTTGTGGTAAGAAAGAAATTGAATGTGCGTGATGCTGCTAGCTCGGGCAACAAAAGCTTTTCAATCAACAATCAATTGACTTGTTTGATTGGGTTATGTCTCGCCTGTGACGCCAGTCTGGAGCTCTTTCTCTTTCATGATGCAACATGTACGTAGGAGCTTTCTGTTTGCAAGTCATGACGTCAATGAATTGAATGCTTAGCTCACAAGGTTGAACAACAGGGGTGACACACGAGCCCTAACCCTTATAAAAGTCCGCCCAAGCAAAAACAAAGACAAAGACAATTGAGAGAATCCCCTAACCCTGATAACCCGAGACTTGTTGTTCATTCCAGTTTAGTCAGCACCAAACTCAATCAACCAACGGGCCACCACATCCCGTTCGGTTGTTCCAGGTCGGAACCCGCGGAGCCGGCAAGCCGGGTTGTCAGCCTACTCGGCTGGAGCTGATCTCATGCTAGGCCCGTTGAGGTCAGGCCACTATTTTGGTCTGAGTCGAACCTTGCAAATTGTACCTGGGTGCGCAATCCAACCCACGCACAAAGTTTGTTGGACCGTAGCACGTCGTACGTGACACACTGTACTAGCGTGCAACGTCGTGAGTGCGACGCCGGCCGGCCGATGCAGATCCAGGAATCCCGGAAATGAAAACCCCACCCAAACAACAACAACGAAAAAAAAAAAAAAAAAAAAAAAAAAAAAAAAAAGCGAAGGTTGCCTGCCAACCCAACTACACACCGTCTAATTCCCAATTAGCGCACGAGGCGGAGATGGCGGAGATGGCGGAGTTCGCCTCCGCACATCGCGACGCCATGACTTTATTTTTGCACAACTTTACGGAACTTCATTTAATGCATTAGACTCAGGCACCCGGGAATATCTCGATTTCTGGAAACCATCATTCCTACTGCTTTGCTACCCGAGCGGAAGTTTGCTGGCGTTCTGTAACTACCTCGGTACCTACCTATTTAAATAGGTACCGATTACTGGAACCTTTTCTGACACCAGCTTGACTAGGCTTCGTTAACAGGTGTGAGCGCTACGGCAATGAGCTAGCTTGTTTGATGCCCTCGCGGTGTGTGTAGATCAAGGAAACTCAATGGATCCTTCACAGCAGCCATCCTGGAATTTTTTTTTTTTATCTGTTGTTTTGTCCACGTCCTGTGTATAGGGCTTGGCAAAGAAAGTTGGAAATAAAAATTCCAAATCCCACCCTCCCGATCCCACGTACCCTGTTGGTACCCAGGTCCAAACATGGCCCTACCTTGGCAGGCGTATCGTACTATAGCACATATAATATGGTAAGGCTCTATTCGACTTCGCGCTTAATGGGCCTAGGTTGCAGTGGTCGTGGTTGCGCCCTAGCCGTTAATCACCATGTACCGATTGATTCAAGCATGGATGGGGGTCGAAAACGGGGCCGCAGATGGGGACGGGATGGGTTCTATTTTGGAACGATTGCGCATTGGGCGGCGGCTTGAATCGAAAGAAGAAACAATAACCACAAAATGTCGCATTGATCTATGTATGTTTCCTCCTCGTCATACCATAGTAAGCCTGAGGATAGGGTTTTTGATGCGCTTCCCTAACCGACCACACGCCACTTGTCACTCTGTTGACCCTTTATTTTTTCAGGGGTCAAACCCTGGGGGTCCTGACTCCTCCTAGCTCAAACGTTGAGCCACCTCTGTGGGTTTTCGATAGACTTGACTAGATCGTACCGTACCATAGCTGTCTTTCGATCTCTCCAGTGAAAAAGTTCATTTCTTCCGTGGTAATTCGAATTTTTAAGTTACGAAAAACTTAATATAAGGATATTATGTAAGTTGCCGCATCATGCGGGATATTTATCAGGTACATACGTAGTATTCGTACTACCCAAACTGCTACACCTGACACCTTCATTCCCTTGTCATATATTCAGCATGAAAACAGTCACCCCTCTGCGACCTTACCACGCAACTAATTTAATAAACTTTTTATAGTTTCCAGGGATCATGCGAGAATGGGTGGCCCTTTCTTTCCCAACGCCCCACTCGAACCTGAAGGTCTCTCTCTTTGGCTCTGGGGGCCCGTTCCCACCTATACGTGGTAAGCTGGAGAGCCCCTGGAGACCTTGACAGATTGCCATTCGGGGAGCAGACTTCCATCCGGGGAGTTAACAAAACCTTTCCTTTTCTGGCTGATTCACAACCACCCCATAATGACCATAGAAATGTTCTATGACGCTGGGGCCATCTGGGGGCTGAATTGCGAGTAAGTCAAAGATTTGAGCCTTACTCGCCATGGCGACGGAATGCAACACTGAAAGATCCTCCGTACCGCGGATGGGGCAGGTCGCCGAGCCCGCTCGCCCGCTCGCGGTGACATTCATCTCCGCCATTCATGAGCAGGTTTTTCTTTGCGGTATGCAAAGACACCGATAGCAAACGGGGGAGATGAGGGTCGCTTCGAAAACGGGCCTTCCGGTGGGAAGGAGCCGTAGGCTTTTATTCATCTGATTACTAGATCATTTTTCATCAAGGTCATTGAAAGTATTTAGGGAGTGGTCACATCGGCTACGGATTTTACCGCGTACCACTTCCTAAATGTTCTGGAACAACGAACCCATGGACCGTCACTTACGATGGTACTGGAACATGTAACTGCTAGGATACCAAATGTTGCTCTATTTTTCTTTTCTCTCTCTCTTTCTCTCTCTTCCTTTGCATCGTCAGGAGCAAGCATACTTCAGAACAGCCGAAGCCTAATTTAGCCCTGCGGGAGTTTTGCTCCACTGACAATCCTCGATGCCCTGTCCTGGAAAAAAAGATGGGCGCAGACAAAAAAAGCCCCGACAGTGTTTTGAGTTATCGTCTCAATCAATAATAGCCTGACTGTCTTCCAGAAACGTCAACGAAGGTGCCTGTCATATTCAAACTAATATTACCCGACTGCCACGTATGTTGCTTGAAAGACTTCGGATGAGAAAGACGGCAAATAGCAACGGGCCCAGGAATATTATGCTTCCGAAATTTTACTTACGCAATGTTTCGTGCCTTGAACCTAATCTTCTAAAGAAATCGCTGAGAAGGTTTTTTTTTTCTTTTGTTTTTGTTTTTTCATACAAGAAGATGTCAGTCAGATAAGCAGCGATTTAAATTTCGGGCCGAGATCCGCTGCCGAACCTTAAGAATGTTCCTAGCATCGAGTCACTGCCGAGCCGTGAAATGCGCGAACGTATGTATGGAGTAGACGGTCAATGTGAGATGAAAGTCTGTAGAGTTTTTAGCATACGCACTCAGAACCCATGGAATGAAAACATTGGAAAGCCATGTAGTACAGACGAATTATTGGTAGTTTGGTTTTCTTGCACATCAATCCCTGCTGGTGATCCGGAAAAGATGCCCCAGGCACACATACAGGTCTAGAAATGCTAGCTCGTTTCCTCTATTAGCATGAGTCCTTGATCGTAAGATCTACTCAAACACTATGCCGGGGTTTTGCTTGGTGTTTGATGTACGGAAGATCCGTAGTCTCTACAAGTTAAGGTCTGTCTGGCACATCTTGAATAGCATCGGTGAGTCGATCAATGGTCTTGCGTCTACTGTGTCTACGGTTGCAGTTTTGTCAGTTTCGACATTGGTGAGGCCCAGACATCCTGAGCCCCCTGAACCCCCTGAACCCCTGAGCCCGGTGAACCTGCGAAACTTTTATTTCTTTATTACACCTGGAAAAGGCTTTCCTTCTAGCCAGATAATAATAACTCTGAAGCAATCGTGTCATGCATTGCACGTGCACAGATTAATACATTGATTAACGTCTTCGGAGAATTAAATATGCTAACAATGTACAGGCGAGGTAAAACATTGGTGGAAATCATCAGTGGTAACGGCAATGCTAAATTCGGAAAAGCCACATGAAGGGGACTCTCTATTTCTTTTGATACAGGGATCTGTGATCTATTATTCTAACCACATATGACATAGCTTGTTTAAATCCTCCGATACAGCTCCACTAATAACCTCATTCTCGACAAAGCTACCGCATGCTTTGCACTTGAACTCTCATTTGCTGTTGATCTCAGGCCTGGAAATTCTAGCCGAGCTCGCGCTTAACAGACAAAGCGTAAGAGAATGCCTAACCATGAAAACAATGACATTGTAGGCTTAAGCTTTGAACTACAGGCTTTCGAACATATAACGCGTAGCAGAAAGGTCAAGATGAACAGCCTTTGGTCGCAGTGGCTTGGAAAAGCCTTCTCCCACGAAACTGGAGTAGGGCAGTTGGTGAAACCGCTTTGATGCATAGCTGGACTTTTGAGGACGTTGATAACCATTCCTCCAGCAGTGCAACGTATCTCAACCAGTGACATGAAATTATTGGAAGAGCTGAATCAGGGGATATTTAGATTAAATCACAGCTTACGTCACTGGTGCAAAGACTCCTGTGGCAGTTTTCAATCTTAGACGCAATGTTCAATTGTGGTTGATATAATGAGAGCAGATTGTCCGAGAAACATTAGAGTAACTCCATTGTATATTCAGGTTTCTCTTCAAAAGTCCGACATTACATAGTCCAGTGCTATCTAGATATTGAAAAAGTGCTTCAAATCTGGGCTACCTATTCATGCTCACAACGTGACACTGAATCAAAACTTCTTGGAATATCATAGTTCTCATTAATCCGATCTCGTAAACCGTAACAGCAACCCAGAAAGAAAGCGCAGAACGTGAAAACAATATGTACAAAACCCAAAAAAAACTACAAACGTGCCCTCGGAGGCTGTGCATCCAACTGCTGTTGCAGAATTGGTTCTGCCGTCACGGTGGCCTTGATCCGTCTCCCAAAATACTCAATCTCAACACTTGTTCCGGGACCCAGCTCCACCGGAAGCCAGGCAAAAGCAAGGGGTTTGCCGATAGTATACCCAAACACCGCGCTCGAGACGTAGCCCACCGCCTTGCCCGAGACAAACACGGGCTCCTTCCCCAGCACCACGGAGCGGCCGTCGTCCACGACAATACAACGTAGCTTCTTCACCGGCTTTGCGCTGGCAAGCCTCCACACGGCGTCACAGCCCACGAAGCCACTCTTGCCTAGGTCGACAGCGGCGCCGAACCCAGCCTCGAACGGCCCATGCTCCGTAGTCACGTCGACGCCATACGTCCGGAAGCCAGCCTCCATCCTCAGCGCCGCAAACGCCGCCCGCCCCGCCGCCACAGCTCCGTGCGCTCGGCCGGCTCCCCACAGCGCGTCCCACAGCCGCAGGCCCTGCTCCGCGGACGTGTAGATCTCCCACCCGGGCTCGCCGACAAACGAGTGGCTGACCACCAGGACCGGCACGCCGGCCACGACAGACGACCGCACAGCATTCCTCGGCATGGCCGCCAGGTCATCGCTGCAGATGCCGCCGACGATATCCGCAGCGCGCGGGCCCCAGACGCCGACGCCGCAGGTCCCACCGGTGACATCCCGGACCTGCACGGAGCTTCCGGGCCGGGCCGCCGTCTGCAGCCGGGCCTCGCGTGCCAGGTACGCCGCGTCGACGGCGCCGTTGACGGCAAGCTGGAACGTCTGGTCCGCCAACCTCGCGACGAAGACGTCGCTCCTCACCCCGCCGTGCTCGTCCAGCAGCAGCGTGAAGGTCACCGCGCCGGGGGGTTTCGAGACGTCGCTGGAGGCCAGCCGCTGCAGCAGCTCCAGGCTTCCCGGCCCGGTGACGAGCAGCCGCCTGATGGGGGAGATGTCGAACAGGCCGGCAGTCGTCCGCGTCTTCCACGCCTCGGCCGCCACGATGGGGGAGTGGTACCTGGCCGACCAGACGTCGCGGTCCTTGGGCCTCCAAGCCGCGGGAAGTTCGTCCACCAGGTGCGCGTTGGCCTCGAACCAGTGCGGCCGCTCCCAACCACCCGCCTCGAGAAAGTAAGCTCCCAGGTCCTGCGACTGCCGGGAGAAAAAGGGGCTGACGCGGAGGTTGCGCGGCGAGGAGCGCGGCTGCAGCGGATGGATGATGTCGTAGACCTCCACAAAGGCCGTCGTGCACGTCTCGGTGACGTAGCCCTGTGTGAGCTGCACGTCGTCGAACCGGGTGATGTCGCACTCGGCCAGCAGATCGACGTCCAACTTGCCCGTCGTCAGGAGCTGGGCCACGGCGCGCGCCACGCCGGCCGAGTGCGTGACCCAGACCGCCTCTGCGACGAAGAAGCCGTCCAGGTCCGGGGCGCGCCCGACTAGCGGCCCGCCGTCGGGCGTGAAGGACATGATGCCATTGAAACCCGTCTCTATGGTGGTGTCTGCGAGGGCTGGAATGAGCTTCTTGCTCAGCTCCCAGGCTGGGGTGAAGTCCTCCGGGGTGAAGTCCATGCGGGACGGCATGTTTTGCTCGTCGACGTGGGCAGGGGTCGGGCCTAGGGATGCCGCCGTTACGGGCAAGGGCCGATGGCCATAGTAGCCGATCCCGAGCTGCTCGCCATGCTCGCGGTAGTAGAGATCACGGTCTTGGTGGCGGAGGATGGGGAGGGTCGCGCCGTTGGGGAGTGGGTTCTTGCCCCTCAGCGTCGGCACCGATGTCGTCTTGACGTACTGGTGGCCCATGGGCTGCAGGGGTACGCGCAGGCCGACCATGGCGCCAAGCTCGACGCCCCAGAAGCCCGCGCACGAGAGGACGATGTCGGCCGGGATCGTGGCCCCGGTGCTGATCTCGACGCCCGTGACACGCTTGTCTTGTTGCTGGATGCCTGTGACGCGAGTGTGCTCCAGATAGTGGACTCCGGCCTTCCGCGTCCTTTCAACCAGGACCTGCACCGCCTTGGCTGCCAGGGCGAGGCCGTCTGTGGGGAAGAGTAGGCCTCCGAGGACGACGTCCGGGCCTAGTAGGGGGTAAATCCTGCGGCACTGCTCGGCCGAGAGGAGCTCTGCCTCGACTCCCCACGAGCGGGCGTAGCCATACCTTCTTTTGAGGTCCTCGAGGCGCTCTGGGGTCTCGGCTACCTCTAAGCCGCCGACTTGGTTGAAGCAGTCGATGGACAGAAGCTTCTCGACTGTGTACATGGCGAATTTGCTCATGGTCTTGGAGGGGTTCGTCTGAAACACTAAACCCGGGGCATGAGATGTTGAGCCGCCGGGCATGCTGAGGGGACCCTGTTCGAGGACGGTGATGTTGGACCATCCGCGCGAGACCAGCTCGTCAGCGATGTTGACGCCGACTATGCCGGCGCCGATGATCACGACTCGCTGGGAGGGGTCCATGATGGAGGGATGTTGGAGCCCTTCCGAGCGGGTAATAAGATGGTATAAAGGTAACTAGACTGCAAATTGAGTACTTGAAAGGTACCTTTTCGTGTCTGGTATGAAGATTGATTTTGCTTTTGCCGGTATTGCTAAGTAGAGACATGCATTGGTATGTGCCATTCCCACCATGGTCCTGTCCAGAACATCACCATATTTACATACCCTCACCAACTATGCACATGAGATATCAATGTGAAGTCAAATGCGGGGAACTCTACCTATCATGCGGAGAAGATGAGCTGGTACTGACACGGGCCTACGGTATTCTGGAAGCTAATCTCTCCGCACCCGGCGACCCAAAACATCAACCTCGAGATCACCTGATCGGTTTCTTCGGGATCATTTCGCCGGGAGCCGATTTTTGTTGTTGTTGTTGTTGTTTTTGTTTACACTAACCCGCAGGCGCTTGTCCTGAATACCGTTTTGCCACAACCCCGTTGAAACAAGATTTGCAGCGCTAGTCTACGCTATTTTGGCGTCATTGACTGGTTGGAAAACACGGTCGGGTCCTCATCTCGCCACCGATTTACAGCTTTACTTGGGGCGGCTGTTTTGGAGTGCATGCATAGTATCGAACGCTGTGGCATTTTTCTTGGTGGTAGAGAGAGAGAGAGAGAGAGAAAGTGAGAGCCACGGGAAAGAAAAGGCGGGACTCCATAGTTCGATACCGAAAGCTGTTTAGAGAAAGGATAAGTACCTAAGCAAGCTTAAGGTACCCACCCACCAAAGAGGCCACAGAGAGAAAGATACGAAAGGCTGTTGTAACCCCTCCCCCAGTTGCTGGGGCCATTGGATGGAGGGATCCACCGGGGACAATTGCCGGTCCTGTCACAATCGAACAAAAGCTGCTGGTTGCTTACTCGCTATCTATCTTTTGACAAGAAATGTGCATGTTTTTCAGCCAGTTACAAAACCCAAATTGCCTATCTGGGTAGGTAGGCAGGTAAAACAATGCTATTCCACCCGAGTGTTCTGGGCCACGAGAACAAAAGAATCCCGCCCTATCTTTTGAGAAAGTGCATAGCGAGGGGCGGCTCAGGTCCGTTTGTCGGCGCTTGGCAACGCTAAAAATCCAGGCCCCCTGAATCTGCAACCATGGCAAGCCAGGATACCCTAATCTTTTTGTTTGACGGGTGTTCGGAACAAGCTTTGAAGTCAACCTATCTTTTCTTTCGAGAGAGTTTGAATGGTTGTTTTGAACGTGGCTGCGTAATCGAAACATATAGGGGTCCAGTTTCGCATCAATGATAACTAAGGTAGGTACACATTTTCTTTTTGCAGGCATACATAAAAAAGCTTACCTTATCTATGAGATGGAACGAAAATCATCTTGCTCATATGATAAATCATAAACTGTACGAATCTTCTTTATCCTGATGATCTTCTTCGAATTATTTCCTTTCTGGACATGCGAAGTGGCTGAGATAGGTGACCACCATGCACAAGCAAAACCAGCATAAATGATGATCGAAAAACAAACTCGCTTGAATAAATAAATATAAACTTCATAATAAAAAAGTAAAATTTCCAACGCTCAAAACGCCATCATCAACCCATCATGCCATCAACAAGATTTTAAAAGAAAATGCAGATCACTTTTAGAAAGCAATCGCCTCATCAAGACACATCCTCCTCCCCTCATCCATACTACCAGCCTTTGCTCTGCCGCACGACTCGACCATCTTGCAAAAGTTGTCATCCTGCTTCGTGACCTCGCCGATTCCCTTTTCGGAAACCTTTTGCCTGGCCGGCCAGATCTCCTCGCCTCCGTTTTCGCGCTGCTCCTTCTCCCAGTGCTCCGTCACGACCTCGCGGACCGTCTTTTGGAAGAAGAGCGGGCCCTTTTCCAGGTCCGGGTGCAGCTCGCCGTTGACGAAGACGCCGGCGTCGATGTTCTTTTGCGCGTTGGCGCAGAGGTACTTGTCCTCGGACATGATGCGCTTGTACATGTCGCTGATGGTCTTGAAGTCTTCGTCGGACGAGTTCTTGTTGCGGTACACCTCGTATCGCATCTGCGACTTGGTGGGGCCCAGGGGCACGAAGCGCTGGATCATGAAGAAGTGAGGTCTGTTGGGTGATGAGGTTAGTATATGATGGTTCTATTTCTTTTTTTTTGTGTTCTTGTTCTATTTGCTATTGGGAAGCTGCAATGACTTACGAAACATTCATGGATGCATTGGGCCAAAAGTAGGTCGCTGCCACCCGGAACCCGTTGGCGATCTGCTCCTCGGTCGGCTCGCCAAAGTGCTGAATGTATGCCTTCTCGGTGTTGACGTAGTACGAGCTCAGGTCGGCAATGGAAGGAATGTCCGGGTGCGAAGTCGGACAGTGGTAGCACTCGTTGTAGTTGTCTGCCAGGATCTTCCAGTTCCAGTCGCCCTCCATATCCCACTGGTGGTCGTAGACGTAGTCCTCAAAGTTGTAGTGCTGGAACCTCTCCTGCTTGTCGATGCCCAGGAAGTCATCATCCCAGGCGATCTCGGGCTTGTCGCCCGCGTCCATGTTGACCCAGATGAAGCCGTTGAAGTCGACGTGGACGTGGATGGGGAAGAGACCATTCTGCGCCCTGTCGAAGCCCGGAATCTCTTGGTAGCCCGGTGCCTTGGCCAAGTTTCCCTTGAGGCCATACGACCAGCCGTGATACTTGCACGAAAAGACGTAGCTGTTGCCCTCCTCCTTGGTCACGACGGGGAAGGCCCGGTGCCGGCAGATGTTGTGCATGGCGTGGATCTCGCCGTCTTTGCGATCGCGCACAATGACGAACTGGTAGCCCGCAACGTTGTACTTGACCCAGTCGCCCGGGTTGGGGATGCGAGCCTTGTGCGTGGTGAGAAGCCATTTGCGCGAGAAGATGGCGCGACGCTCAAGAGAGTACATGTCTTGGGATGTGTACCATGACGCCGGCAGGGCGCGGACGGCTGACTTTTCTGAGGACTGGGAGGTCTGCGATGATGCATCGTCGGCGGGCTTGCCAAAGAATGATCTGAAGAGCGACATTTTGTGTTTTGGTTTTTTTCTTTTGGTGATTGCTTCAAGCAAATGATATTAGATTGAGATACCCTCTATAGGTTTTAGAGGCTTTCAAGCTTGTGATAAGGTATTATTCAACTGATATTCACAGCGTCTAGCTAGTATAACAGTACATGACATCAAAAAGAACCTAGGCTGATTGATGGCAAGCCTTCCACCATCTATATATCTTATCCAAAACTTCCCCCTACACACCAAAAAGGCACACCCGGATTACTAGTCCGTGCCCCGGCATCAGCTGAATGAGTAGTTCAGGAGTCACGGTTTCCAATGGTTACGTCTCCCTTCCCCCCCTTACAACGAAAGAAGCATCGACGGTATCTCGTCAAGGACAGGGAACACCCTGCCAATCCCCGAACGTCACTGATATCGCTGATAGAAGGAGGTAGCGAGGTACATTAGCCTTGTCCGGTCACATGACCGGAGAATAAGCACTACCACGCCGAAGCTGCCGCTGACTCGATGTTTCCGGGCCCAGAGTCTAGACCGCCGACATTGGGATTTGTGAAATACGGACCGTGCCGAGTTGGAGAAAAGAGATGATTACTGTAGTACTGTAATGAGCTTATCACCAAAGAAGCTGCCTGGTGGCAACAGTGTCCACCCAGTTTTCCCGATACGGCAAACTCACGAAACCCCGGATCCGCCTCCAGTGAAGTTTTAGAGGGTCCTTACCCGTTCTTTTCGTCTTTGATGCGGAGGTGTTGCATACCACCTACCGGTCCCACGACTGTATCGGAGCGTGTTCCAAGAAAGGCTGCCAAGAAAGCCAGACCGGTTAAAATAGTGGAATTTTGATGTGGTATGCTCTTTTGCCCATCCATCCTTTTTTTTTTATATATGCACAAGCCTGACCAACATGATAGGATAGGTGGAACACCTCTCTACTGCAGCTCAATGCCTAGACGCCAAGACTGCTTTTAGACCGACTCTCGCGTCTTCTTTCTCTCTGGGCCGCCTCTTCTGAGTAGCAACGAAGGTTTTCCCAAATGGGAAGTTTTGACAGCACTGAATGCAGGGTCTTTTGGTCCTTTTGGTGCACGTGGCGTTCATCATGCGCCTTCGGGAGTTTGCTGATTCCCCCGTTTGGAACGGTCTAGAACTCTAAAACACCTCCAAAATGCAAGCTACATTTAGATGCAATGCATAGGTTCTTGGTGGTGTCTTGGGGCAAAGAGTCTTACTACGCTCCCTGCAATAACACGGATATGGATGGGTTGCTTGGGTTTATTAAATGTATCTATTACGTGGTAAACACTAAACGCATCATTCGGTACAGGCAAGCCCGAACCTTCCGGCAGTACTAATTAAAGACTTTTGTTGCTTTTTGGGGGCTGACTCTTTGACAGCTGACTACCGGTTCAAGGACTAGTCCTCGCCCAAGTGGTTGCAACCCCGCAAAACACTAGTGCTAGTCTAGTGGTAGCTAGCACACTTTTGACAAGTCGAGTCAGGGCTTTTAGCTCCCTGGTTGGGGGCGAAATGTGGAGAAGCTGATACGGGCGTTCCAGATCGTTTTGGCGTCGGCATGCAGCACAAAACAGATGGAGATTAGACTAGACAAGAAACACTGGTAACAAGAAAAATAAAAAAAATAAAAAAAAGGGTCCTTCCACCACCACCTTACGGTCGCCGAAATTCTTGGCGGGGGGCCGGTTTCATCACCTGACCGGCATTCTTAATCCTTGGCCGGCACCAGTTCGACCCTCCATTGCATCCGATCTCGGAAGTCATGCTCACTATCACACCACAACACGGCGGGCTTATGACCGTGTATAGCCGGGGTTGACGATCCAGAGGTCATGGTGATAACAATGATAACTGCCGATCTACATACTACTTATCATCGAACCAGGACGAGTCTCTCCGTCTGGGTAGCAACGGAGGTTTGGATATCGAGATTGATACCCAAATAAGCCGGAGCCCAACCAACTTTTTTTCCTGCAGAGAAGCGAAAGGGAAAAAAAAGGAGTATCGGGAATAACAAAATCAAGGAAGCGAACGGAAGCGAGTCGCTATTCATCCCGTATTGCATCGTCCCCTTTGGAAACCACCAACCACATCCAATAAACCCCACACGCAGTCATCACTTTTCCATCACACCCCCAGAAAACGAAAAAGAAAAAAAAAAGAAATCACAGCAAAGAGCCTGCCCAGTAAGCCAGCCCAGCCCCGAGGCGGACCAATCCCAAAAATGCCTGCAGCAGGCGACCACACCCACCAACCCTCGTACCTCATCGTAGGGGCGGGCGTCTTTGGCGTGTCGACGGCGTACCACCTGATCCGCGCGCACCCAGGGGCCAGCGTGACGCTGGTAGACCGGGATGCGGCCGACGCCGAGTCTCGCGTCGCGGCGTCGTGGGACTGGAACAAGGTGGTCCGAGCCGACTACGACGACCTGGCATACTGCCGGCTGGCGCTCGAAGCCCAGGACGTCTTCGAGTCGGACCCGTTGTGGAAGCCGTACTTCCACAAGACGGGCGTCTACTGGATCTGCCGCAGCGACTACGCCAAGGAGGTCATGGCGCACCACCGGGCGGCCGGTCGTGGCGACGACATCGTGGCGGTGCCGATCGACGAGGCCAAGAAGCTGTACGGCGGCCTGTTTGCGGACGCCGACTACAACGGCGCCAAGGAGGTGCTCGTCAACCGCGCCAGCGGCTGGGCCGCGGCGGGAGACTGCCTGCGGGCTGTGACGCGGCGGGCGGTGGAGCTGGGCGTCAAGTACGTGGTTGCCGAGACGGCGGTGCTGGAGCTGGACGGGCGTGGGGGCTGCAAGGGGGTCAGGACGACGGACGGGAGGACCATCACGGCGGACCGCACCATCCTGTGCACGGGCGCCTACACGCCTAAACTGTTGGAGCTGAGCGCGGCTGCAACGGGGGTGGATGCGCTACGGTCCGGTGACAGGATCCTGGCGGCGGGCATCACGACCGGCATGGCGGAGCTGGACGAGGAAGAGTACAAGACCTACGTTGATATGCCTGTAGGCTTTCAGGGATATGTGGGATATGGTAAGGTGGAAACCTGCTCTATTTTCGTCTTACCTTTTTTCTTTTTTCTATTTCTGGTGCTTTGCGGTTCATGGACAAGGAAAAAGTAAAAAAGAAAAAAAAAAGTAAAAAAAGAAAAAGCTGACAAAAGCTCCAGGCAAACCATTCATCGGCACTCTCCCACCAACAAAAGACAGGGAGCTTAAATGGTGGGGGTCAAAGATTTTTACAAACATGACAGAAGTGCTACCCGGGAGACACGTATCTGCGCCTCCGCCGGCCAGCGACTATGCACAATGGAACGTGTCACGTAGGTTGAAAGCCGATATCGTCGAGCAAAAGGATCTTTGGTATGGCGAAAAAAGTAAAAATTGGAAAATGACCAAGCACAGGATTTGCTGGTGAGTTTTTTTTTTTTCTCTCTCTTTTTTCTCTTTTTTCTTTGTCGATCCATTTCGTACTGCTGTTGCTTGCCCATTTTTGCTGATATTGGATGAACTTATTTCGACAGGGATGCCTTCACCACGAGCTCCGACTTTATCATCTCGCCTCACCCGGCAGCCAAGGGTCTTTACGTGGCTACGTGCGGCTCGTTCCACGGCTTCAAGTTCTTCCCGGTGCTGGGCAAGTGCGTGATGCAAATGCTCAATGGGGAATTGACGCCTGAGTTGAAGCAGAGATGGGCCTGGGATCGGGAGCGGCCGGATTACTTGAAAAACCCCGAGTATCCAAATTCGGACATGCGGGATTTGGTGGATGTAGTAGCGAAGCTATAGACTTATTTTTTCGGGGGAGGATTTTTTTTTTTTATCTCTTCTTTGTTATGATTCTATTGTTCACGAAGTATGTCTTTTCTTTTTATGGTTACGGCGAAAGCGGGGATGATTGATGCAGCGCAAGGGCAGAAATGAAATAAATGCATGCTGATATGATGGATGGAGAAAATGAATTAATGCATCGTGGGCAAACCTGGTTAGGGGGCCCCCCGATCGAGATTTAGCGCACACAGTCCTCCGCCAATTCGCAATCATCCTCCACTTTTCTTATCTCGGAAGCCTTTGGCTGACAAGTAAGGCCAAGGTTGACCTGAAGATAGTAGTTTCTAGTCCGAACGAAGCCTCGTTTTTTTCTCGTCCTTCTTTCTTCTCGTTTACAATACTCTTCTTTAGGGTGCCATCTACCGCATTGCAGTCTCTCGTGCATTTCATTGTCACATAACTGCAGGAAAAAAAACAGGGGTCCTCTTCATTGGTCCCGTGCATCATTGATGACAGCTAGACCTTGCAAGCTTTGTTAAATGCGCTCTTCCCCCTCTTAATCTAGTTACCTAAACAATTTCCCCCCACCTCCCCTACCTCCGCATCGGACGCTGCGTTGTACGAAGTAAAGAAGAAAACGTGCGGGGTTTGGCGCCAAGCAGTAGCTTCTTTTGTTTCGGCTTTCGGCTGCTTGTTCAAGAGTACAAGATATCGATGCATCGAATCGACAACTTGGAATTACGCCGTTGCACCATCATCGAAAAGTTTGCCATCGGGTTTGAAGTTTTATCGGTTTATCGGTGCATTTTCTTCTTTTATTCTTCTATTCTATTGAGGGTCTCGGTTTCTTACTTTTTAATCTCTTTTTAATTAATCCACAATCGCTCATCCTCAACCAGACTTTTTTTTTTTTTTTTTTTTTTTTCCTTTTTTTTCCTCAGCCTGTCGGATTGACATGCCGCCTCCCGATCCAGAACCGTCCAATATTTCAGCGGCCGGTTCGAGAGGGAGAAGACGTTTGCACCATGCCTGTCTCAACTGCAGGTCGGTTTGCCAATTGGGCTTTTATTTGAACTATTTTCTTGGCCTACTCGAGCCTCCGCTCCGCACTGCGATGCTAGATTACGACATGACACTGATGCTCATCTTTACCCTCCCATCAGGCGGAAAAAGACACGATGTCCCGGTGAAAAGCCAGCATGTTCCAGCTGCGTACGTTTGTCGCAGTCATGTACATACCCGGTTTTGAGAAACTCCCAGAGTGGGAAATCAGTAAGTCTTCTTTTGCAAAGGATTAAATCCTGAAAAAGAAAAGGATGAAATACACACCCACAATCCACTTTCCTGCCCATGCCCAGCTTTCCAATATTAAAAAAAAAAAAACCCCAATCTAACAAGAATCGCAACTAGGACGAGAGGTTACAGAACCTGGAGGACAAGCTGGATCTCCTACTCAATGGGGCGAGCCTGTAATACGATCCCAGTCATCAACTGCCTGCGCACCAATAGGAATGTGCTCTTTGAAGACCATCTGACGAGGTTGTTAGACCGAGCAGCCACCACCCAGCGCGTCCCCCTAGGCATCAAGAGCAGCAGCAGCAACAACAACAACAACAGCAGCAACGGGAGGATTCCTTGAGTAATCCATCAGAGAGGTCATACTCGGCCACACCACCGGCACGCAGTAGCAGACCAAAGGGTAATGAAGGTCAAGCAATGAGACGGAGTACGGCCGACAATGGCAGTGCCGCTGGATCATCGGTGGGGTTCCATCCCGAAGATGTCGCCACTGCCATGGAGCTCTACTTCAAGTACTGCCACCGCCAGCCCATTTGGTGCTTCGAGCGTGACGAGATTGGTGACCCTGAGACGTTGCCCGAGGAGCTAACCAGCAGCATCATGGCATTGACGGCGCGCTTCTCTCGCCGGAGGGTCAACACGCAGCTTTATAGCAGCAATGCCAAGACGCTCATAATGTTGCGCATAGCCAATGGCACGGTGGACCTGTTCACAATAGAGAGCCTGTGCATTCTTGCATATGCCGCCTTCATCGGTAAGTACTTTACTGTTTGACCTGGGGACAAAGGTCAGCTGACCCGTTGTATTTTCACTACGCCTGTAGACGGCAACATCCACCTTGGCCAATTCCATCTCGGACTCTCCCTACAGTTGTGCCGCTCCGCCATGATAGACATGGAACCCCTATATTTGCCCGAAGGCCACGGTACAAACCGGAAAAGACGTCTATTTTGGAGCCTACAGCTGCTAGAACAGTCGTATGGTCGGCAGGATGCCCAGCTCAGCAACCCCAACGATAAACTTCGGGAATCGGAACAGAACCACGGTTCCACGGCATCATCAGCGGTGGCAGCAACCCTAGATCGGGCCCCATCCCTCCCAAAAGACGAACTCGGCACGTCAAACCTTAGCGAGCCCGGAATCTGGAACACTAGCTTGTGTCTCAGCTGGGTGTGGAGCCAGGTGAGACGGTACGTGGCCGACTGCGCACGCGATGGGGTGGTCAAGGAGCCATGGCGGCACGACTCGCCTTACGCCAAGGTACTGTCCGACTTTATGGAGACCGAGAACCGGATCCCCATGTGCCACCGGTATGATTCGGTGCGCTTCTTTGAGCGCGACGAGGACGAGATCAAACAGAACCGCGACTACTGGGCCTGCTGGCTCAAGGAGCAGATGGTCTACCACGCCATCGTCACCGTGCTCAACCACCCGTTCCTGTATATCGTCGGCGCCCAGCACAATCCGAACCTGGGCATCCCAAACACCTTTTGGAGGAGGTCCAGCGAACAGGCGCTCTTGCATGCCACCTGGCTCGTCAGAATGATCGACATGGTTGTCGATAAGCAGTTTGCCTTGGTGGTATGAAAAGGCACTCTTGGATTCTTGTGCTCACTCACGAAGAAGACCTGCTGACACCGTCCATAGGAGCCTATAATTGGCCATATAGCTGCAATCGCCGCGACAGTGCACCTGTACTACAGCTGCGCGGCCGCAGCCAAACTTAAGCACAAGTCCAACACGGACTTTGCCAAGTGTCGCAAGTTCCTCAAGAGCTTCATCCCTTACTCTGCTGCATGTGGGGCGCTGGTAAGTTTCTGCTTTCCCTGTACCAACCATTTCTATCATACGAAAAGGACTACAGAACGCTGACCGAAACTGTACTCTGTCCCCGTTAGGACCGTAACCTTGACAAAATGGCCCTCATCGCGGCGGGCGCCGAGGCAGAGAGCATCGATGTCGACGACTGGATGCCCTCCAAAATGTACCTCAGCGTGCCTCTCATGTGGGAAATATTGCAGTTCTCGTCTTCATCCTCGCAACTCGGCGCCGACCGAGGAGGCGGCAGCGGCCTGCTCGACGCCTCCCTAGCCCCCGTCATCCCGCCTCTCGACATGTCCGAGTCGTCGACGCTCGAGATCATCGTAGCGACGTCTCCAGAGATCACCATCAACATCGCCGACGGCGGGCAGGAAGCCCCGACCCGGCCGCAGCGCGTCATGCACCGGGGAGGAGGCGGGGTCGTCGGGTCTGGGGGAGGAGGAAGCGGCGGTGGCGGTGCCGTTACCGCTGCTGCTGCCACTGCTGCCGCTACCACCAACGGTGGGAACCATAATCCTCATAATCATCACCACCACCACCAGAACAGCAATAACAATAACAGCGGCGGTCACAGCATGATGGACCAGCAGCAGCAGGCAGACAGTCTGACGTTTTACACGACGCCGTGGCTCTACGCCGACCCGGCGCTGCTGGTGGGGATTGGGGATTTAAATCTGCCGCAGGAGGAGACTGGTAACGCGTGGTGGGAAGGGGAGAATTTGAATAATATCATGTTTAATTGAGAGCTGTCGGGGTTGGAGTAGTGGAGGCACTGCTGGTACGTACAACTCTGTCCAGGCGTATCTGTATTATCCAATCAAAGCGAATATTGTCTACAGGCTATGAAATTTTTGAGGTTAAGAACATGGAAAAGTCTTAAATGGCAAGAGGTTATTTGGTATTGAGATGGATTGCTCCTTGTGACACTGGGCCCGATTGTTCTTCCAGCAGATACATATCGCTCTCGCCGACCGCTCTGCGCTACACAGCTATGTATATACGTGACTATCAAGTATACATCAGCTTGAACAAACCAGATCAAAAGTTTGGTTTTACTTTCACTCTCTATTCATTTTCCTTGCGCAGCCATTTAAGGAGCCTATCTTTGCGCGGGCGCGTATGTCGTCGCCAAACTGGCGGCAACCATCAAAATATAGTTTGTGAAAGTGACAAAAATGGAAGTAAACCTTCACTTGAGGCTTTGAATAGGGAATTTTTAATGTTTTCTAACTTATTCTAATGAGAAAAAGAAAGCGCAGTTGCTTGCGCATGAACAGGAAGCGGAGGAAGATGGGGCTCTCGTAAATAATCAAGAGGCTTTGCTGAAACAGATCTCTTCTAAATTTACCTCACAATGTGACTTGTACATTTCTTGCAAAGGTCATACGCCAATTCTGACGGCGCATTTACTTTAAACAATTAAGCATGAACATTAAAATTCGTATCCATTCTTAACTATTCTTAACTATTGTTGTTTACCAACCTATATTTCCTCACTAGCAGCTCGAATTAGATATACACGGAGACAACAAAGTAACGATATGAGTACAGTCGCTCCCATTCATTTTTCTTTTTTTTTTCTTTTTTTTTCAAATCACATGCCCCAACAGCATACTGTTGGCCCGTTGCTTCATGCATGCCATTGTAAACAACTCATGTCCTTCTAACCCCCTCCTCAAACTCTGCTCTCAAATTCAGAGCTCCACTCTATGTGTCGGGACACAGAATGTTATTCCAAACTACTAACGAAAGCTTCAAAGGGACATGACAGCCTGTCTTGGTCCCCTGCCAAAATGGCCCAGAATTTCATGGGAACCATCAATCAGAGGTAGTCCGATGGGATGCTCTCATCCCAGAATGGGGTCCTGGTTGTGCGAGAGCCATCATCCGATGATGATCCAGATGGTTCGCTTATGAATGTTGTCTAGTGGTGAGTTTGGTGGGTTTTTACATTACCCGTGAGCTGCCACCATTCTCCCAGGGGTTTTACTTTCCTGCGATCCCCTTGTACGATTTGAAAGAATCCCTAATCTGCGCATATCCTCGACGTTTCGATTTCTCACTACACTGATAGTCGATTCCAAACCTTCTCGCGCAATGTCCCTTCCCTGGTGGAAGGGCACTCCTGGTAAAAGGAGGAAGAAAACGAGCCATGGAGCTCTCTAAAGTCGCCATAACTATATCCGCTTTTGCATGTACAGCAACCGTCAGTCCGGCCCAGAGCGGCCCTGGCGCATGCCTCAAACTCCAAGATCCTCCTCCGGCGAGCAAGGGTGGCTTTGGAAGTTTTTTGCAGCAGCGGCGATCAGCGCCAAAACGATGTCTGCCCTATGGGATTCTGCGTCGGGTCCGACAAGGCCGCCTGCACGGCATGGTATCTCTCCTGCTCTAGTGTCGTTTCTTCTTATGGTGGTAGGCTTCAATCTCTCACCTCTTTTTTTAAATGCAGAGGCCAGGAGGTTGGGAGAACCAGGAAACTTACCACCGACAAGATAGACTTACACCGTCCAGGCCAGTCAGACGACTGATGCATTGAGGTGGTACTTAAAAACTGGAAAACGGGCAAGTGGCAGTGAGGGCAAGGAAGGCTATTAAACCGCTCCACGCGACTTCAGCACATGAGGGGGTGATACATGTGGTGCCCCAAATTCGTTCACGAGCCTGACCTGTAACGTTATCATGGTAGCCAAAAGCAGCGAAGTCACGGAGGCAAAATAAAGACGATTCCTTTTACCTAGGTCAGATGCAACAGTAAAGGCCTTTCTTTTCTGCCGACCGCATGGCTTTACAAGATGATTATTTCCATGCTCAGATACCAAGCCGGTGAGTTCATCCATAATTTTGCCGCACCAAACATCCAAACGTGTATAAGCTGCGACACCTCATCCATAGCGCTTTCGAGCAGCTCCCGGAAGATGATAAGCCTTCCAGCACAACCAGCGCCGACCACGCGGCTGATCAACCCATCCCCAACTGCGATGGTATTTCAAACACATACCGAAAGATCCTGGCCTCGATGAGCCGTTTCGTGATCAGCATCCTAAACTACGGTTCCATCCCCAATAGCAGCGGCTCGGACTTGGCCGACCCGTGCCGGGTACTGCGTGACTATTTTTGTTTTGTTTTTACATGACCCGGTTGCTTGCAAGCGCTAACCTTATCCATCCAATTAAGTGACCTGTACAGACAACCCGTTGGGGCAATGCTAGAAGAACGATTATAACAACAGGTGGTCATGCTGAAAAAGACTGTTAGGGATATAGGATCTAGATGGTGACACTAGCTGGACTTTTTGCCCGCGGAAAATTCGGGGTGCCCTTATTGATAGCATGATGACTGACGAGTGTGCATTCACGACTTGACTCAGCAGGTTAGATGAAGCCTCATACGGTATAATATAGGCCCTGTTCTGCTCACCGACTGGAGACGATGGTCAGGGCACCCCAGGGTTTGTCGGTAGGTACCGAGTCGTACGGTGCGAATGCATGCATTAAAATATCAACAATGTGATGTGGTCTTCTACTTGAAATTCTCGACTTTGCTAAACATAGGTACAGTACCTGTGCAATAATACAACGGATCCCGTTCCAATTGGCTCTACTCCTGAGCCCTCAAAGAAAAAATAAGAAAGAAGAAGAAAAAAAAAAGAGTCCGCTTCCTTTAGCCAAAAAGCCTTTTCATCTAACTTCTTTTAGCTACACAACCAATTTGTCTCTCTCTCTCTCTCTCTCTCTCTCTCTCTCTCTCTCTCTCTCTCTCTCTCTGAAAGATGACTGACCGCACACATGCACTTTAATTTGGTTCTTGAGCTGCACCGTCAATTTCAATGGCCACAAGAATTTACTCAGTACCGCAAGATTCTTTCCGGACTCCAGTCAGTCAGTGCGAAAAGATAACAAAGCTTATTCAACGCAATTCCTGCCGCATATATATCGGATATATGACGACGAGAGCACCCATTGGGATGATTTGCACGTCGGTTTAGGTATCAGCCGAGGAAGGCCATTGTGGTACAGATGCTTAGCGATAATAGCGTATACGATCTCCGTAAGTATTACGCTTTGCTAATCGATGATCAAAAATAAGCTTAAACTTTCGACCATTTTGCTCAAGCTAGATGCCCAATGAGAGACGTGGCCTTCGGAGGTTCGTCTTATTCAGACTCTCGCTAACTGCCCGATGTAAATATGTCAAATTCGATCACCACAAAAAGTAGATAATATGGACCTGAGGCGGGGGACATAGGGAGACGTGGGAAACATAAGGAACGGGTAATTAACAGACGTTCCCTGCAGGTAATATGGTTATAGTTTGGCAAGTAGCCTTGGAGCACATTCGAGGTGGGGAGGAAAACAAGGCAAACAAACAGATGGCAGCCCCCATCAAGCCACAGCGGTGAACCAAATGATTCCCACTTCATATGTTAAGATTTGAGATACAATAACTGATGCTTCATTTATTTGGATAAATGACGCATGGGATTTTAGTTTTGGACCTCCTATCGTTCAGCATTTGATCCCATCTCTCTCAAACGAGTACAAACTGGACCCGTAATAATATATAGTTGCTACATGTATTATTGAATGGAACAGGAAGCCGAGCTCAAGACTCCTCGCTAGATACTACAATTGCTCTCATTTGCTTATCAACCTCAATTTCGGATATGAGCTAGTCCAGGTATAGCCGGGGAGAACATTAAAGCTCTGTTCCTGGTTTTGGATCACCACCAGTGACACTGTACACCATACTGGATTTCAGTACAGAACATTCCCCTCAAACCTCTCAAGAACAATGAGGCTGTGGATTTTTATCCAGTGCACTTACTTCTTTGGTTATAACCTTCAAATTTATTTCAGAAATGAGAAGTTTGACAGCAAGCTCGCCTTGCTCAATGGAACTGAATTACAGTTCGCTTATGGTTTGTCGAATGAAGTCAAATCTCAAAACCGCACAACTCATATTGTAAGTCTTTCCGATCTTAAAAACTGTCTTGACCTAATATGGCTTGAAAATTGTTTATTGTATTAAGCCTATCTCATTTCCTCTGGGCTGGGTTTGTTTATACCGCCATGTTAGCTCTATCCTCATTTTATAACAATGCCTTTAATAAAGTTTGCCGGCTCTTACCTCTTTTTGAATGACGACAAGCTCGGCCGAAGCTGCCCCCAAATTCAGCAGCGTAGTTTATTCTTCTGATTGTTTCAGGGTGATGAATATGTTATTGTTCATTCTGTTGAATGCAACAAGACCCCCAATTGCTACTTGGCTGGGCATGGCGCACACCATGACATTGTCAATATACAACGCACCGCCTTGCGCATGCAAAGTGGGGGGGGAAGGGTTGCTGCTAGTGCCCTCGTAAAAGGGTAAGCAATGTGCGCAGCACCTCTTGTAGCATTCCCATTCCTCGGGCCCACATGGGGCAAAACAACCTCTAAGGCATTTCTCATAAGGAGGTTCCTTATCCTTTTTCGAAGGCAATTTAGGAATTCTGAGTTTTATCCCCGCACAAGTGGACACGAGGTTAGAAGCCGTAATAATAAAGAGGAATCGCATTTTAGTAAGGATATTAATGCTAAAAGAAAAGTGAAGATTTTGGTTGAAGGGGGAAAATAACTCGGAAGAAAAGCTTGGAGTGAAATAGAGATGTTGGGGGCTAATAATAGTTGCGTTCTTCAAAAAAGAAAGAAAGAACCGTTTTAGTAACCAAGTATTTTTGATGGCAAAAGCCGCACCCTTTACTTTCATATTCCTTTTATCTCTCACAGGCTATTTATACCCGAATACTCTCTCATCCTTTCTGCATAAAAGATATAAATAAAGGAATATACATGTTGCTAAGAAAAGAGTTATATTTTAATAAAACCTATATTCTGTACTATAAACGATATTATTTTATACTGTTTTACTTTCTACTTGTTGACTAAAATAATGCGCATGATTAAACCCTTGTTAACCTACCGACGGTTTATGCAAAAGGTTGGGTGGTAAAAAATACATTTAATAAATAGTTGTATTAGCACCTCGCGCCTGGCCACGCGTAGAAAATAATAACAGTAGATCCAAATCTCTAAGTTACTAATGATTATGGGTGAATAATAGTCTGAAATTGAAGCAAAGCCGTTTAATAATGATGAGAAGTGCTATAAAATATATTAAGTTTCTCCAGTTTAGATAAAACCGTAACAGTTAAAAAAGGATTCATATTACCACAAGTTAGGCTCTATTTTTGGGTTAACGTACTAAATTACTAGTAAGCTACACTGTAACGCTTAAAAATAATTCCCCGCCACTTTAATTATAGTAAACTATAGGTTTTGCTTGACTTCTTACACTGTGGCTCCTGCATTGAATTAATTATCAAAGAGTCTGACAATCTTATTTTACACTTATTTATAGTTTAGCACTTATTACAAAATTCAAATTGTGACAATATTAGATTATACCAGTATGTATACACTCAACGTCCCTAAAACTATATTTACCATGGCTCTTTTACGCCTTGTATTATACTTCTTAACCCCCCGGTTTATAATTCATGCAATATATTTATAATCACTATCTCCTCATTGTAAAGACTATGGACGCATAAAAATACGGTATAATAGTGAGTAAGTTAAAATAAAACTCTGCTTAAGTATTTACACCTTCTATTATATATAGACCCCTCCCAAGATAATTACATTGGCCTGTTGTAAAAATCATCTCATCAAGCTTCATACATTATTACAAAGCCATACGCTCTTTTCGCTTAACAACCTTTTTACCTACTTTTGTCTTTTTCACTTTACAATTTATCAAAATGCGATTTTCTATCCTCATCGCGGTTTCGGCCCTGGCCACCGGAATTGTCAGCCAGCCGTTAATTCGTCGCGCGGAAGAAGAGGAACCGCCCTACGACGTTGGCGGTGGCCCCTCCGGTCGCGGACACAACCCCAATGATGGAATGCCTCCGCCTGGGGGACAGCCAGACTGGGGAAAGTTTGAAAGGCAAATGGAAAGCGAAACAAACAGGATCAATATCGTCATTTCCCCCTCACAGACCGTAAGGGCGGGTCTTTTTGGAGGCAATACGGTGAAAAATAAAACACATATCTCGAAAAAAATCACTACAACCAACAGAAACAGCGGGAGGGGATGGGGGAGAAGCGGAAACTAGGGCTGTTCTTCAGGTCTCGTGATATGAGGGTCCGGATGCTACAGTTGGCTCAGAGCATCTCGATGCTTTCCGTTCCCGACAAGGCACCTTTCACTAGGTGATGTCCGCTCGGCTTCAGAATGGCATTCACTATCCCCCATTAGTCGCACGATAACAATCAATAAAAGTTTTGAGGGGTCTTTTACGGCTTTTATACTGCTTATCCAATTGCGCATTGTCTTTTTCTGCCTGAGTAAGTGTATAAGACTTTTGATGCTCCTGCTCCGGTTGGTGTTTGTCAGGGCGATATGCTACCAATGAATCCTCTGGGCGGCTTGACCAGCAGCAAAAAAAATGAATTTTTTTTTTTACCTTTTCCCCTTCAGCCTCACGCAATGGCTGTTTCAATTTTGTGTTGAAACTTTGATGTTCATGTGAATTCGTCAAAGGTTTCGAGGTGGAAGTAAAGTAAGTACGTTAGAGAGCCCTAGTTTGATACGAAGAAAAGACATAAAGTCGCCAGGTTTGTAATTAAAATAAGGATTCTGCGTGCAGTTGTATTATTCTTGCTCTCATCCCGACAGGTATCTTCCTGGCACTGTTGGCGGTTCCAATGCCCTCAAATTGATTACATTGTCAATCCCCCAGCCCACGGGACAAACTCACTCTTAGGTAAGCATCTTTTGCTCAAATTGGCAAAGGGTTGGAATCGCATGGGGGAAATGGCTTCCTTTACATAGGTAACTAACGCTCTCGCTATGGGGTGTAAAGTAGCTTTGGCGGAGAATTGTGTAAAGTGTAGATCAGCAAAAATTTATCCAAGCTGAGTGCCGGAAAGCTACTCACATCATCCTTTCAGAAGGCTCAGTGGATGAATGCCCGATAGGAACGAGCCCATACCCCTCAACCCAGCCCCAAATATTTATGGTTAGCGGTCGCAAATCTCAGCACCGGCATTTCCGATCGGGCGACATCAGGGGCGATGGCGGCGGTGGCCATTGTAGTTGGGAATTTTGACGTAGCGCCGAGACTATTGCTGGTCAAAACAGTCCATGTTGTTGTTGCTCTGACTGATGCCGTGAGATCCGGGGGTCGCCAAGCCGTTAAAAGAGTGGTGCTGACTTCAAAAGGGCACATCTGCGGGGAACTTTGAGCTTTTTGGTAGAGGTTGGAACAAAGGCGTCCATCTGAGTCTTGCCCGGCGCCTCTTACTTTGCGCATACCAACGATTGAAGCATGGCGACCAGGGTAGTGGAGTGGATCTGATGCGTGCTGCAAGTCTCGCCCTGATCACCGATGCAGACCTTGTGGGACTGCTTTGCCCCGGAGCAAACCAGAGCTTTGGTATGTTTCTGAACCGAGGGACGTAATCAAGGCCCACATAGGTTGAGCCTGTCGTGGTAAGACTCGTCGGAGGGCTGCTTGTCGATGGAAGCGGTTACGGCAGCGCGGGAGTAAAATAAGAGGAGCGGACGGCAGCCAGTTTTCCCTTGTCGCCAGTACCTTCACACTGGATCCGCACCAGGCCGCGGCAATTCTCGCGCAGGGGCACATCGGGATCGCTCGAGGACCTGATGCTGAAGTCAAGCCACGCCGCTAAACTTGAGCCTGAAGCTTTGAATGATTAGCATATGCGGCCGGGTATGTTGAAAAGATCCCGTGTCCCGGTGTCTACTATGAAAGCAGCCAGCCCCATGGTTATGTCGCACGATTCGAAGGCGCGCACGCTACGTCCTGGGTTTGCCCAATCTAAGAGCTGCCTTCAATGGTACTGTTATAAAGCCGGCTCCAGGGTAGAGCGCAGGACCGCTAATTGTAAAAGCATATCTAGCCCTCCTCGTTAAGGTTTACGTATTCCCGCCAAATGTGCTTATCTGGCCCGATAGAGGTCATGGTGTGGCCGAAATGCTGGAGGGCGGATACGGGCGCATATTGTGCTCGACGTGTATACTTGTACTGCCGTTGAAGCTTTTGGAATGCTGCCACGGGTTATGTTGGCAACTTTTGTGAGGAGCACACTTTCTCCATTGACCTGGTCCATATTAATGTCGACGCTGCAGGTGAACAGCGTCAGTGTTTGCAGTCACTTCGACGCTGCAGCCTCTGGCTCTTGTTCAATACCAGCATAAAATTCACCTGAAACTGAGCCACTTTTTTCTTCGCGTCGTCATGCTCGGAAACCTCGAGGGACGATTGCGGCTATGCCACATCCTGGAACATGGTAGATAACTTTATGATAGGATGATTATCCCCATAGTTTGCTGGGTCTATCCTTTGCTCTTCATGTATAACATTTGCTGTTTTGTGATTTGACGTCTAGTGAGAGACTCTAGTTTACAAATTTCTTTATCCACCAACTACTCTACAAAAAGAAATTTCTTAGAGGTTATTTGCAGGCTATATTCGCCGCTGAACTGTCAACTATCTACTGTGTGTCGCTGGGTGTGCACCGCAGGGGTGGGACGGGTGTCGAGGTGCTCGAGACAACGAGGATGACACTGGGATTGGGAAGTGAAATTTTGATGGCATTCAAGGGAGGGATGTCTGATTCAGGGGGGTTTGCTGTCGTGTTTTGCATACTGAAGGACCACCTGCTTCGGGACCGCGGGATTTTGCTGCCTACCTTACTGTTGCCTCGGTCGGTGGTAGCTTCGTGGGTTAGGACAACGCCCGTGCCGACCTGCTGGTTGGCTGTGATGGTTGCAATGCGAAGCGAATCTGTTGCTGCCGATGGTGGTGCCCTGAGTACATCGCACGTCATCTCGCCGGTCGAGGTGGACAGGATGAACTGGCAACAGCAAAGACATCACTCTAGGGATGGAGATCTTAACGTCAAGCAACAACAGGCTGGCCCGCAAAGCTTGTTCGACCCCGCGGTTGACAAGGCAATGATCTTCTGCGATGGGGCGCCGTTCAGCAGCATCAAGCTCATGGCTTGACTTTTGATCCGATTATAGTTGATGCTTGAAACTTTTTTCTGTTGGTCAAGTGGCTTGGCTATTATGTGCAATTGTGCAACATGGTCGTCAATGAAAAGGAGGAAAGTAGGGTAAATTTTAAGAACTCCGGATCAATTCGTGATTCTGGTCATGGTCCCAAAGTGACGAACGTAATTATTAGAATCAGTTTCATTTTCCTGTCAGCGCGATGTAAAGCTTCTATAATATGGGGAATCACCAAATGAAAATATGCAAAAAGAAAAAAAGAAAGAAAAAAATTAAGCTTTCCGACGATTTTATTTTCTTGGGGCTGCGACAACCTTTTTTTCAAGAAAGATCACACGGATTCTTGTTGATTAGTCTCGGGATTTTGACTGTCGCGGACCACAGTATGATTCCCGGCTGCCGCCGCCGGCCGCTGTGTCTGCCTCGTCCTATCCGGTTGAATCTCGTTCCTCCTGTTATTAACCGTCTGTATGGCATCCTGGTTGGCCGGCGTGATTCCTGTACCCAAAGTCATGTCCGTGGCCGTTTGGAGTCGACTTCCGCGGAGAAATTTGAGCCGATGAAGGTATGCGGAGCGGGAGGTGCCATCTGACCCCGAAGGCGAGCGGCTTGGCTGCTTGGCCCTGGAAAAGAGTATGTTGATGGCCGGTAGGCACGCGCAGATGAGTCCGATGCTGACTTCTGCCGTACTGTATTTTTGAGGACGAATGGTGATGTTAGTTGACTATGCACGTGAGGCATCCGCGAGGGAGAGGGGGTGTGTGTGTGTGAGAGAGAGAAAGCGAGAGAGATAGAGAATAGAAAAAGAGGACCACAAACCCAAGCAGATTAAACCTCACAAAATCCACCGTCTGATCCTCCGACTCTTGTATCGAAGTAAAAACCACCACCAGCCTCACTATACTCGCAGCCGTGGCCACTCCCCCCAAGCCCAACATGCTCCACACCTTAAGCCTCCTCTGCCACGGCATCCGCAGGCTCACCGACGCCGGGATGGGGATCACCAGCACGGCCGTGTCGGTGATTGCGCTGATGATGGTGTCGGCGACGAACATGGACCGCTGGTTGAGGCAACGCGCGGGCGTGGCGCCGGGTGCCAAGGTTGCGAGTGGGGTCCAGTAGCCGCTAATTGGGTTGCATACGTTCATCTTGAGGAACAGCATCGGGAGGTAGTAGAATGCCATGCCTCCGATCATGACAAAGGTTACGATGCGCGTCTTGCGAAAGGAGCTGAAAACGCGCGCTATGACGAGGAGGAGGGCGACCTTGGTAAAATAGGCGTTGAGACCATAGACAAGAGTGTCGGCGTAGAGGGCCTTTTGACGTCGATGCATGATTTGGGTAAGTTGGTGCTCCTGAGATGGCGAGAAGAAACTAGAACTAGCAGAAACGACAAAATGGTACAGGGAGACCTACCTTCAGAAAGTTCGCGTAGGTCCAGACATCAAGCTCCCACACATGGTAACCACCTCCGAATTTATACACTCGGAACAGATGTAAGCTTGACTTGAAATACAAAAAGGTAGAAGGCAGAAAACTTACTCATAATTGCTGTGACACTGTAGCAGGTCGAAAGCACCTAATGGGTGTTCTTCATCTTAGAATTCATCACATAAGATCCTCAATTGCGAACAAGAAAAACTACACATACCCAAGCCAAGACACAAATATCTACCGTCGCGAATACAAAAATCCAAGTCAGCAAGTCTTGATAGTCAAAGCAGCAAAATATGACAAGGATAACCAACTTACGGTCTTCAATCAAGAATGGTGGCGATATGTAACGCTTGACCAAGACCCGCATGATGACAAAGGGCGTGACGAGCGCTATGCCCGCGACCTGGGTCACAAGATTGATGGTGTAGAGCACATCTTCTGGCTGTGCAAAGTTTGGCGTAACTCCCGGGGGTGGAGGCGCCGCGGCGGTGATGTTGTCACGTCTCTGCATCAATAGTCCAAGGTCTTTTGTGGGAAAGCTACAAGAAGATCGACCAAGGTCGCATCAAAATAACCAAACTCACTTCAGCTTTTGGGCAGCTGTCGGGATTTTCCATTGGCTGCATGCATAATTGGATCGATGGGTTGTCGTGAGTTGAGTACGACGAAGAGGGGACGCGGATTTTTTTACATTCTTCTAGAAAATCTTGGCCGTCCGTTATGTATGCCACCCGAGGTACAAATGCTTGCAGGGAACTGGTGGCGCGGCCGAGACGATCATGCTTCGTGTGACCAGCTTTAGCCAGGGAGCCCAATTTAAACCCTAGCTGGCCCACGATAAGCAAAAGCCTTGTAGATAGTACTTTGGGGATACATATGAAGACGAGATCGTGGGAACTAAAACCACTGTTCCGAGCTAGGTCCAAATCTGGTTGTCGTCTGAAAAAATTAACTTCCAATAAGTCGTGATTGGATTCGACAAAGGGGGAATCTCAGGCCATAATGAAACTTTGTTTTAATTGATCATTTGCTACCCCACCTCAAAAACGCTTCCCCGACTAAGTTATCCGTTGACATAATCCATCAAATGGCAAGGTTATGGTTGTCAGTGGTGAGCCAAGCCTGTCACATCGAGACGTTTGTAGCGAGGACCTGCGTTGACATGGCGATTAAGTTCCATATTCAGATGTCTGTAGTCTTTCCTATAACGGCTAGATTAATGGGTCCGTTTTCTTTCAAGGTGGGAACCACCAGGGGAAAAAGTTCGGCCAATGACTGGATCGTGGTAGCATCTGACCTAAAAAAAGAGCGAGAATACTATTGGAATGAATGCGATATAGAATGTTCATGGGGACGAAAAAAAAATAAAAAATGACAAAAACTCAGGGTCTTTTTTGTTCTCCTTTTTTTGGATCACAAGGCTTTATTTTTTTTTTCTTTGTTTCTTTGTTAAAGCAGAGTTAGCTTTCAACCAAAGGATGAGCAGCGTTACGGCGTTCCGGTTGTAGAAAAAATGTTCACCGCCGAGGGGTTATGAACAATCGGGAGCCATCAAGCTTTCTTTGCTTATCCTTTTGTTTCTCATGGCTGCTGATCTCGGGCAAATCACCAATCACACCCTCGCATTGCCAAGAGGGCTCGGATCGGAGTTCCAGGCCGATACACACAAGGCGATAAGCTTACGATTCGACTTGGCACAGCTGACTGACTCCGCCGTGCTACCTTCAGGGGATGCTATTTGCAGATGCAATGAAGCGAAACCATTGGCGGCGCAACACAGCCATGTATCTAAGCTTAATCGGTACATGGCACATATACAAGATGACAGCTGAACCTGCAAATGCGTCTCCGCATAATCGCCGACCTGATGTTTCTGGCGGCCTCACCGTCTGCAATTGAACCTCCGCTTGCGGTAGGCTGTGTGCATTTGCTCCCGTGCTGGATCAGCTGAAGTGAACAGTGGTGCATCAACTGCCGTCTATGGTATGGACTGTTGACGATGTATCAAATTAGGCATCATTGATTCGGAAATGTATAAATTGAGAGTGAACCTAGCGGCTGGACAATATTCAAAGCCTTCTTAGCATCACCAGAACAACAAACACATCTCGCGATATTCGCAAGGCATCCAAGCGTAGACCAAAGCTTCTTCCATATTCACTCTACAACCACCCCTTTTGTTGTGCACTAGACCTTCTGAAGATGTTCTACACCCAGTCCTCCAGCCTGAGCTCTGTGCTCTGCGCTATGCTCGTCATCTCCAAGCAGGCAGGTTTCACGACCGCCTCGCCCGTCCCAGAAACCCCTCTGTGGGCCAGAGCATCCAAAGGCGCCCCACAAGCCCTGCCCCTGAAGGCCGACGCACGGTATCTAAAGTTCCAGCCATCCATGGACTTTGACACCGACGGCTGCTACAACTGGCCAGCGATCGACAAGAAGGGCACCGTGAGCGCCGGCCTCCCATCCGGAACCACGGTGCCGGCACGCAGCAGCGGCTGCCGCGACCCGTCGGACCTGGACAACAACAACGTCTACGCGCGGCGCCGCTGCAACCGCGGCTGGTGCGCCTACATGTACGCCTACTACTTCCCCAAGGACGTGGGCGCATTCCTCGGCGCCGGCGGCCACCGCCACGACTGGGAGCACGTCATCGTCTGGACAAAATCCGACGTCGGCACCGGGGGCGCGTACAATAACGAGGGCGTCATGTACGTGGGCGCGTCGGAGCACGGCGGCTACGACGTCAAGCCGGTCGCCAAGGTGCGCATGGATGGGACGCACCCCAAGATCGTCTACCACCTCGACGGCATCCGCACGCACGCTTTTCGCTTTGCCGACGAGGACGACGATGAGATCGAAAACGCAAAGGGGGTTTGGTTCCGCGGCGACCTCGTCTCCTGGGATGGGTTTCCCAGCGGCGTGCGCCAGAAGCTCCTCTCAGCTGATTTTGGCAGCGCTCATCTCGCGCTCAAGGATGGCGACTTTACTCAGGACCTCATCGAGACTATGAACATGAGCGCCATGAAGTACGGTCCGAAGAAAGACGAGTTTGACTGTGCTTATGACGAGCAGCCTGCGACTGGTTCAAAGTAGGGTAGCGATGTTAGCAAGTGGGAGTAGAGTTGAGAGAGAAAGATAGAATGGAGTTCTAGAACTTGTTGATCCATATTTCCTTTTCTTTGTAACATAAATAGAATTTAGATACCTATATACCGACTGATATAGATACTTAGAGTGCTTATCAAGACCTTAAAACTTACCATTTCCGGACGATTAATTTCCTGATGCACTGTATGCACATTAGTTGACATAAAAGGTTAAGTGCCAAATCTGCAATGAGCGAAGAAGCCGGGTCTGCAGTATCTGTATACAATGCTGGTTTCCAAGGAATAAAAGACAGTCACCAGCCTTGCCGACCTCAATTTGTACGTCGTCTATGGCTGTTTCGTAAGTTCCGCTGCCTATACCTTTGCGAGTGTTCACTCGACTAATGGTGATGGCCCCATATTTTTAGCATAGCTGCGTTTTCGGGAGCCAAGGGCGAAGTCGTAACAGAAGTCAATAGTTGCTGAACGATCCTGAATTGAAAAGTTCCATGCGGCGACTGTATAGCATTAGGCGGTTGGTATTTCTGTAAAGTTCATGTAATTTGGTTTGTGCCCCTGACTGATTCTGTACAAAGATGCATGCGTCTAGGCTTCTTATTCGTAAGTCGAGAATTCAAGAAATAATTGCAGGGATTTGTGGTTTTTACCTCCTCTACAGGAGCTGGCATATGCTTGCTAAGGCTTACCTTACATGACTACGTTTAGCAGCGTCAACCCCGCCTGGCCTGACCATCTCGGCCCACCTCTTTGGTTACGCTACCAGAGTACTATCTTGGTAGTACGTACTTCGTAATAGATCGTCTGAAGTAAAACTTACCAACAGTACAGATAGCATGTGAGTTCAACCGAGGTAAATGCTTCCGATGCACTTGACATTTTCCAGAAGAAAACATTGGTACTACGTATTTAGATTATGCTTTCAAGATTTTATATGAAATTCTGCGCCATTAAACACCTCCCCCACAACCAACCCCACCCCCACCCCCACGATATCAGGTTTACACTGATGTATGTGTAGGTTCCGACCTGGGGTAGGGTAGTTTGGACATTGCCAATATGCAATCACTCGTACATTATGTTTGAATCAAGATTAGGTGAAAGGTTTACCCGGCCTCCCATTCTTATAAGAAACTTGACCGATAACGAAAGATGCATATTATATCACCAACTACCTAGTCAGTTAAAAATGGAATTTGACGCATGATATAATACATCGATACCAAATTATTATCGGTTATGCCGTAGACCTTGTACTCTACCTTGAGTCTCCAGGATTTAATAAAGAAAAAGAAAAAAGAAAAGAAAAAGGATGTCAATTTGGGCGTTTATGCCCTAGCATTAGAGCGAAAACGAGCTGACTTTTCTTTTTCAAATAGACCCTGTCTTTCACAATTATTGCCAAATACTATACCCTTGTGGACGATTGGATGTCATATTTCTCACCATCCTTCCATCAAAGCTTGAAGCCGCTAATTGAAAACGTTTTCTGAAGTCACTAATAAATTACTAAAAATACCTGCGCTAGCAAATACAGTCAAAATGCGCCCACAGACCGCCTTGTTTCCCTTTGCTCCCGTTGCCACTCAAGCTGTTGGTGTCGATGTCGCTGCCAAACCCTGCATCCTTGATGCTTCTATATGGCGAGAAATTCATTGGCTGGGGATTACGTCTACTACATCATCTCGGTTGATGCTTTCTGCAAGCCCATTCAGGCCGGACTGAAAAGCCCCCACTCTCCGGTTTGTGAGGTTGAGGGAGAAATAAAACACGTTGTCTTGCTACAGGTAGGTATCAATTTAACCATTAAAGTTTGATCTCCTGCCAACAAACACCGACTCCACATGTAGAAAAAGAAAACCATGTTTTGCTGCTCTTTTCTTCCTTGCTTTAGCCAGCAAGGACTTGACTCGCCTAAGTTGCCCATCGAGATCATGATAGAAAGGGGGCAGTTTGAAACCAACAAAAAAGCAGGTAATCGAGGGCGGGTAATCATTGCCCATACTACCGGTCGATGAGGCATTTATCTGTAAGGCGGCATTTGGGAGGACCGCGTGCTATTTTGGATACCACTTTTTGCGATCACAGAGGTCCTGCTTTCATCCAGTGAAGACTTGGCGACCAGTTAGTGAGCGATTAAGTGCGCTTGATCACCACGTTGCCACCCCTGACTCGGTACTAACAGTGTGCTTGAAGCTTTACATGGCCACGTTGCCAGATGTTGGCAACTGGTGACTGGAGGTCCCAGATTGACGGATGAAACGGTGAAATTATGGCTGTGACTTGACGATGTTGGAGTGCCTTTTTCTTCTAGTAGAGAACCCCAATAGCCTGGATTACCGGCCGAACCTTTGCTTAAGCATACCCTGTGCATCCGGCCTCGGGGGAGCGATCTTTACACCCCAAAAACCTAGAATCCCGATTTCTTGGCCCTCTCAACCCCGATAGCGAGATGCTTCATAATTCCTGCCCAAGATTCCCATGACCAAGACGGCCCGGATATCTCTGCTTTATATTTGAAATTTGAGACATACAAAAGTAGTTCAAGTCTAGCATCGAGTCTCCATGTGCCAGCCCAAGAATGCTTTGATATTTCGTACCCCCTTTCAGCTGCAGACCTGATGTCGTAGGTCTATAGAGCGGGTAGCTCCTCGATTATGTGCCAGATCCTTCTGGGGCCAAGGTTATCAGCCTCGCATATCCATTCTTCGCGCAATCTATGTCGTGAGCCGTGTTTCATTATGTCCAGCTTGGCCGAGTAAGCCTTGAATATTGCTGCCTTTCAAGAATGTTTTTATCTTCCGAGCTGCCAAAAAGGCCAGAGCCTACCCGACTGGACGTCTTGGCAATGGGTGATGTTGGCCACACTGCCAATGTTTCTGGTAGCGACGGAACATCAGTCCCCCAGGTGACAGTCTGGGTTCCTGAGGTGGCCATGGCATGTCATTCAGAGGGTGGGCACTCATCCAAAAGCTCTGTCACGCATAGATATGCGAAGAAGTGCTGGGTTCACCGTTGAGACATGTGCGATGGGGTACCCCTGATAACTAGTAGGGTCATTGCTCTGCTCTTGGCTTTAACAAAAGATTCGACCCACGGTCGCGAAAGTTTTACTTTACAAGTTTAGGCATTATATAGATGGTAAACCAGCCAGACTTTCTTCCCCTTGGGTCCATAACGGCAGGTGCTTAAATTTCGATGTGATTGATCGTTAATGCAAATTAGCTAAGCCGACTCATACTTATCTGAGCGTTAAGGGAGTATTTTTCACGCTGCTGGTAGATATAGGTAATATCTTGCTATAAATGGTATTCCGGGTACCGATCTTCTAAAAGCGCTGTCTATTTGCTGTGCCAAGACCGTGCGAGAAGGGATATGGCGGAGATGAAGGGGCCATCTGTGACACCGACGAGAAACAGGCACAGCATGAAGGCCTAGGAGAACTCAATGGCAGTCATGCAGATGGGGCTGGTGGTTGAGAGAATAGCTGGCGTTAGTGCATGTTTGTCAAGTTGTTGGTGTTTCTACTCTGCCAGCCTGGGACCGGAAAAGGGTATGGGATAGTGTCAGAGTACTCCATCAGCAACATACAACTCACCGTTCGCAGAAACTTCCAGTCCGGCTTGCGAACCAAACACTTCTCAACGCCCTGAGCCCGTCATCAGACCTGTCCTTGATAACGGCTTGTCTTGAATGAGACGGTCTCTTCCATTGGCAATATCCTCAACATCGACCCGTTCAGCCTTGGAGATGCCCGGCGATTTGTGTGACAGATCAGCCATGACGAATGAGGTTTCAATATGTAAACGTGGAGGTAATCTTGGTCTTGGAATAGCCAAACCGTCGTTGAAGTGGACAAATGGTTTACTAGGTTCCACAGTCTTGTTTGGTGCAGATGAGGGGGAGAGGTGATGCGCGGAGGAACTCACAGAGAAACGTGGATCCGCAAATCACAAATAGTGTAGCAACTCAATAAATCTCTCGTAGCCTTGAGCGGACCATACTCGCTTTACCTACGGTATGATCCGTGTATTATCTTTGTTCCCCCCTCACACAAAACGACTCATTACCGCATATTTCATTTACTATTCGCCAAGATTAATGTCTCGTTGTTGAGCTCTCCGCAACCGTAAAATGCTACTTCCATTTCTCGTTCGTCATCCCCTAATCCCAGGGCTTGGGGTGGGCAAGTGTTAAATCAGGGGTTACAAGTTCTGGGGATAGTGGCCCCCTCTCATGTTTCGACCCACGCACCCATGGCCTGGCAAGCCTTGGGAGCAGGAGAGTTGGCCAAGAGCGAGTGGCAAAGACCTAGCATCGTCGAACAGTGGCAGCCGAATGGTCGGAACGGACGCCGTTTCCGACTTCATGGGCGCTAGGCACACAAGGTGGGTGCTTTGGTGGAGTTCCTTTCGGATGTCGCCCGCTGGCGGACCGACTGGGCCCTTGGCTGTAGAGGAGTGTCGACGGCAGCTCTGACAGGTTTTCTCTTTCAAACTTACTCAGTAGCTTTCGGGTTCGACGGTGCAAATCCTGAGTTGGTCTTTCGGTTTAAGCAGTGCCTGTTCATCACATGATGCTTAGATCGGACGAGCTGTGCGAGTGAACTTGTGCACTGTGACTACATCATTGAGTCATTCTCCTTTTTTGCAAGTAATTGATCAATGTTGAAGCTTTTATTACTATGGCACCGAGCCATGTTCCTGATTAGTCTGAGAGAGTAAGCATCTCTCTGCTACTTGAATCATTGTCATCACTCTAGCAGGAATAGAGGTAGCTTCCAACTTCCTTCTAGTCTAGTACAGGATTAGACAACGATGCAGCCCAATGCTGACTGCAGCCCGGGCGGATTGCATTAGACAGCAAAGTCTATTCTGCCATACAGCTGATGCATTTAGGCATCCGACATGAAATCCTTCATAAAACTGTGCAGCTCCTTGGCACCATACGATGGCACCCGTTCCAGGTATCGAGACGATCCCGCCTCGGGGCTGGAGGCAACTTGGACGATTCGTCTCGAGAGATGTTCGATTGCAGGTATGTTCTTGGCCATACCTAGATATTGTTTGTATTGTGGACTGGTTATGTCCAAAGCTCGTTCCCAAAGATGTTTCCATTTGCTCAGAGCTTGTAACAGAGTCCCCGATTGCTGTGGTAATAACATGGCGACGTGAGAGTTGAAGATGATTGGTTGCAACGCTGTATCAGATGTTTCGTCAGCAAAGGTTCGTCAGGGGCAAGAGTTGCATGGCATTTCAATTATGTGAGTTGACTTACCGCATATAACAATGTGTAGATCAAAAGGTGATAAATTTTCCAGATCATCATCGAGGCCTATCGAGGCACTGTCCAGCAACCGCGGCATAATGATTTTCAACGAAAGTGAGCTCGTCTTGTACTCCTGTCTAAGCATAATGAACGCTTTCTCCGAGTCTGCATCCCACAGGGCAGGATTACAAGGCAGGGACCCGGATATTTCCAGCATGGAAAATATCGGTGGGTTGTTGCAGCACAGAGTAGCGAGACCGTCGACGGCAAAGGTCCAAGTGACAAGTCGGATTACCTGCTCGCGATGTACAAAAGTCTGCCAGTCATCATCTCCAGGCGGGGAATGGCGGGTTCCCACGAGCTGTAACCGCCTCAAGGCCGCTACTACCGCAGGCAAGCGCTCTGTCACAGCGACGCGATACATGGCAGAGTCGGTCATGGACAAAGTTTCCAGCCCATACATTAGCAGGGCAGCCTGGCAAAGCTGGACTCCCTCGACCTGATGTACCTCAGAGGAAGGAGACATTTCTCTGAGAAAAGTCTTTAGTCTCTGAAAGACGAATGCGTCTGCGAGATGATAGAGTTTCCGGGCTTCGGTTACATTTCCCAAACCCTGTCCGGGACGATATGAATAAGTTGCACCCGTGAGTGCAACGACCATGAGAAGGGGGAGTGAGGCCTCCCCCAGGCAGAATGTCGGCCAGTGTATTAATGGGTATTGATAATGTCGCTTCCGACAAAGGATCATGGCGAAACTTTGCACATTCGAAACGCTAAAAAATTGCCGAAAAGAGACTGGGTTGAGAAGAGGACCTTGGTAGGAAGGGCTAGAGGTTATATGCTCGGTGATCTCCCATTCCAACTGATGAAGTCTCGCGGCAAGTAGATCCCCTTTGAGCCGGCGATTTTGGTCGACAAAGGCGCCCAGAAGATCTTGCTCTTCCGTGCCGTAAAGTCTCTCAAATTCCAGAGGCTCGAGGTGAGTTTGGTTCTCATCGAATGGCAGAAGAAGGATAGGGTTGATGTAATCTAAGCATGTTTCACTCGGTGTTGGTGAAGGTGTAGCCGTTACGCTGGTCGGGCCAAGGAGGGCGCCATCTGGCTCTTCGCCGACAGCGCACTCAGTGATGAAGTCCTGCCTCTCATCGGTAAAATTGAGTAAGAATGACTTGGGGACAGAAGTACGGCTGCTGGACGCCTGAGTAACATGTGACTCGTCATGCGGAGCAGCAGGCTGTCTGTTGGTGGTAGTGGGGCAGCATCGACTGTAAGTACAGGCGAGGTTTCGCGAGATGCAGCGCTCACAAGGGTTTTGGGCATTGCAATGTACCTTGAGACGCGAGCACTGATCGCAGGACCGTGTCTTGCGGCCACGTTTTCCCTCGCGCAAAGTGCGACTTCCCCTCTGCGGACAGGTTTTTGCGTGTCGTCTGGCGCCGTCTGGTCGGGAAAAGACGGCGGAACAGAACGGGCACTTGCGGCTGCTGGTACAGGGGCAGTGATGTGCAGCGTCGTCAACAGGCAGCTGACAAGCTGTACAAAGATCCATGTCTCGGCAGTGCATGGACCTTGCCGAAGATTCTGAGCGGGTTTTGACAAAGCAACCAACGCACTGCAGAACGAACGCAGCCACTGCCCATTGTAGAATAGACTTGAAAGGTTGATGATGAAGGGAAACGGGCCAAGTGGGGCCGTGAGTGTTTTTCCCGACGGTAGAGTTGTGGGACAGTTTCAATAGGTTTCGGCACAGTAGCCGGAATCATAGAAATGAACTGTTTTCGCACGGTGATTTTGTCTAGATGTGTGAAAATCCCGATGCGATCCATAGATGAAGTGGGCTATCTCAGGCATGTGTGAATATCCCGAAGCTATCTCGCAACAATACTCAAACATGTGTGAATTTCCCGATGCTTCAAACCCATAAATCAGCATACAGGACTTGGCCTAGCAGGTGATTTCGTTTTTCTCCTTCTGACCGTGATAAAATGTTGTCAACCCGGGCTTTCCTCGTTTGCTGTTTTCATCCAAAAGTGACATAAGATGAGGGGCGCAAGGGTAGCAAACTGTACGTTTACCTTGCACTTTGCTGATATCAAGGCCTAAAGGCTAACACACTTGAACACATACAGTTCACCTTTTCAACCGGTGCGGCACACCTCTCGCAACAGGTCGGTCCTTATTCAGTCCATATGCGAGGTGTCTGTCTTCCGATACCCCTGGCTTCGATGAACCAAAGGCGAACCGGGCCGGACACAGTCTTCCGTCCCCCGGCAAGGCACTCTCTACCGTGAAGAAGGAAACCAGCGTCGTTGACTATGCATTGTAAGAAGCCCATATATGCTCAATGCCAAGTCCCCTCCGCATACCCACTTGAACTTGCGACGTGCTGACCAACACCCAAAGAACTAACATGGACCGGCTGCTGGCCTGGGCGCGCAATGGATCCATGTGGCCTCTGACATTTGCGCTCGCCTGCTGCGGTATCGAGATGATGCACTTGTCAATGCCACGGTACGACCAAGACCGTCTGGGCATCATCTTTCGCGCCTCACCACGCCAGGCCGACGTCATGATCGTGGCTGGAACCGTCACCAACAAGATGGCGCCCGCAGTCCGGCAGTGCTACGACCAGATGCCAGATCCCAAATGGGTCATTAGTATGGGCACATGTGCCAACGGCGGCGGATATTACCACTACAGCTACAGCGTCGTACGTGGTGTCGACCGTATCCTGCCCGTGGATATTTACGTGCCAGGCTGTCCTCCTACGGCCGAGGCGCTGATGTACGGACTTTTACAGCTGCAGAAGAAGATCAGAAAAACAAAGGTCACACGGATGTGGTATCGGAAATAAGGATAGACGGCGGTGCTATTTTGTTAGTATTCATGGAAGTCTTGCCCAGTTGTAGCGAAAACGGTGCTCAAAGGCTGGTAGCTTCTTGGTAGTGCAGCTTCTCGGAATAACCCGCATCCTGGCTGGGACTAACGGGGGGAGGTTTGTGGTGGTTGTAAACATAGATCAGCCTCCTCAATGAACCTTGGGCTTTGGTAAAGTTGATTAGAGGTCTCAGTCACGCAACCGAGTTTGACAACCCAGCAGGCCGCGAGCAGGGCATTCATCTAAGCCAAGATGGGATCCCTCTCACTCGCTGACATGGTCGAGTTCTCAGAGGAACAACACCTATCCCAGAGCATCTCCTACATGGCCTTCAACGGCCTAATACTGTTCAAGATGACCGTCGAGTTGCTGCTCTGCAACCCGTGCCCTGGGTAGGATCGAGGTAAAGCGCTGGCGTAAAAGTGCATTCGCCTTTGTGGTCGTCATCGCCAAGAGGTTCCTTCCCTTCTGTGGGCTCACTCAGGCAGGTGTTGGAACAGTTGACCACTCTTGCCGCCCAGAGAGACCGGGCGGCCGGGATCGAGTGGGTACGGCTAGAGCGGGAGCTGGAGAGGTCAACGATACTGATACCCGTCTGTGTGCATGATTTGATCCGCAGGCTTAGGAGTCCGTCCATACGCCGGGTATGCATCTATCGGCAGGGCTGTTTGAATATACTGAAATTTGTAGCAGCTCAACACCCCAACCGAGACATCCATTGATCTAGTCTCTAGGCCCAACGCTAGGGAAATGACGCAACATTGTGGATCCGAGAAGTGAAATTTCATCTACCGGGATTTCCAAGATGGGGAAATCTTCCTTGAAATGCGGGGATTTGTTTTCCCCAGCTCGTCGGCGTTGCATTTGGCATTTTTTTGGAGAGGCGGTGATCAAAACAAACGTTCTCCCCAAGATCGCCATTTTCCCCTCTCTTTCACCCACCATCCCCCCCCTTTTTTTTTCAAAAATGCGCAACCTCACAGCAACAGCCCTCCTCTCCTTCTTCGCCACCCCGGCGTCCAGCAACAGCAGCGCTGGCGTTGCCGTCGGCCGGCCAACAGTCCAACTGGGCGGGGGCACCACCATAACCGGCACAATCGACCCCTCGACGCCCTCGGTGCGCCAATTCCTCGGCATCCCGTACGCGCAGCCCCCTCTTGGCTCGCTGCGCTTCTCCGCTCCCCGGGCGCTGACGTCACCGCAAGGCGACGTGGACGCCACCTCCGTGCCGCCCAGCTGCATGCAGTACCTGTCGTCCAACGCCGGGTTCTACACGCGCGAGGTGCTGCAGTTCAACCTGGGCGGGCTCAACGTCACGGGCCCCGTGTCGGAGGACTGCCTGACCCTGAGCGTGTGGACGCCCGAGTCCGCGAAGGCCGGCGCGGACCTCCCCGTCATGATCTACGTGTACGGCGGCGGGTTCCAGACGGGCGGCGTCGACGTGCCGTACCAGCTGCCGCCAAAATGGGTGGAGCGGACGGGGTCGCACGTCGTGGTGGTCATGAACTACCGCCTCAACGTCTTTGGATTCCCATCCGCGGCGGGCCTGAACGCTACCGAGCAGAACCTGGGGCTTTTGGATCAGCGGCTGGCGGTCGAGTGGGCCAGGGACAACATTGCGGCTTTTGGTGGTGATCCGAAGCGCATGGGGCTGTGGGGGCAGAGCGCGGGGTCCATATCGGTCGGGGTGTATGCTTTTGCGTATGCCGAGGATCCGGTTGTGAATTCGTTCATGATGGACTCGGGGACGGAGCTGACTGACTTGTTTGCGGAGCCGCTGCCCTCGAATTTCACCTTTGTGGCCGGCAAGGTCGGCTGTGGTGGACTGCAGGCTGGCGAGGAGGTGGAGTGCATGAGGAAAGTGCCGGCTGAGGATATTGCGACCTTCTTGCAGGACTATGACGACTCTGGATCGCAGCCTGGAACTCGATTCTGGCCTGTCAAGGATGGCAAGTCTGTGTTTGGGGATTACGGCAAGCTGTACCAGGAGGGGAAGATTGCAAAGATTGTATGTGCTTTTTCTCCCCGTTTAAATTGGGTTTGTCGAACACACTAACCAATTAACTTACAGCCAGCCATCATTGGCAGCAATGCCCAAGACGGTAACCCCTTTGCCCCATACGATCCCAACGGCGTCGATCAAGAAGCCGCCGACGCCACCAAGCTCTCCCTGTTCTTTTGTCCTGCATTCAAGTCAAGCGTGTAAGTGGTCCTTTTGGCCGAAATGCTACGAACCCATCACAATCTACAAATCGGAAAAGAAATCACTCAGAAAATATGGGATTTTCATCATCCCGAGTCAAAAACTAACCCAAACCAAATTCACCAAACCCACCAGCAACCGCGTTCAAGCAAAGATCCCAGTCTTTCGCTACGAGTACTTTGGAAACTTCACCAACGTCTCTCCCAAATCCTGGATGGGCGCGTACCACTCCGCCGAGCTGCCCATGCTCTTTGGCACGCACGGCGACTTCCGCGGCGAGTCGACGCAGCTGGAGCGCGACACAAGCGCCGCCATGCAGGACGCGTGGCTGGCGCTGGTCAGGGACGGAGTCGCGGGAGTTGAGGCGCTCGGTTGGCCCGCCTTTGGCGGCGTGGACGGCGGCGATTTCGTGCAGCAGTTTGGGAATGGGGTTGCGAGCAAGACTGGGGATACAAAGGATTGGGAGGCGAGATGTTGAATGGGACAGAATAGGGGATGAAGGCAGGGAATGGTTTTTTTTTTTTTTTTTTTTTTTTTTTTTTTTTTTTTGGGGGGCATGTTACAGTGAAGAGCCACCCACTATTTCACGCATTGTCGGCGTAGTAATGAAGATGAACATGTTCTCCGCTTGTCCCGTCTGTGGGGTGGCATTGTGGCGTTCAAGGTTAAAATTTTCAATGTAGCATACACAATAAACTGCGCCTTGGGACTAGCGGCATCCCTGACGGGATGGCATGAAATCATTAGGGTGTCGTCTGCAACGTAGCATGAGTCAGTGGGCTCTGAATAGTTCCTCATCGCAGTTGTCGCGTTGCAGTAGTCGAGTCGCAAAATTGCACCGGTTAAAATCAAGAATCAAGTATGCAATCTAATTATCTGAACCTTGGGGTGCTCCGGGTATCGACGAATCATTGGGGAAACATGTACACAACTGAATATATCCACGAGAAGGGCGATTTGTGATTGAACGGTTAATCAGGGGGATGTGCAAAAGCTCCCGAACATCTTGCTAATAACGTTTCAACCTTGAACCCTATTTAGATTATGTACGGAGCCCCGAGTCAAGAGCAAATTGCGCAGGACTCGCCGTAATTGCCATGACATCCGAGCCCCTTACGGGATGCAAAGAAGCCGGAGAATATTTAAACAACTCATAGTCGCGATGTTGCCATATGGTCCCCAGCTTGTTTGTGGCAAGCTTATGCTTCTACAGAGCTGTTCCATTCATTCTTTTAATTTTACTCGAACATAAGCCAAAATGTGGATAGCAACATCACCGCTGGCACTTCTGCTGGCCGCGACCGGCTTCTCCGCCGTCAAGGCGGTGGATACCCTGGTTGATCTCGGCTACGCCAAGTTCCAAGGCTCCGTGACCGACCCGGATCTCGGTGTCAGCATGTGGAAGGGCATCCAGTTTGCCGCCCCACCAGTCGGCAAGCTCAGGTTCGCCGCTCCGGCTGACCCGGTTCAGACCGGCGTCGTCAACGCCACCGTCCACGGACCCATCTGCCCGCCCCAGCAGCCGACCGACTGGACCGTCACCGGCACCTACTCTCGATTCACCACCGACGAGGACTGCCTCTACCTGGCCGTCACGGCACCCACCAACGCCACGACGAGCTCCAAGCTTCCTGTTGTCGTCCTCATCCAGGGCGGTGGTTTCGGGTCCAATTCTAGCCCCAACTGGAACGGTAGGGAGATTGCATCTGATGGCCAGGTGATCGTCGTCACCTTCAACTACCGCGTCGGCATGTACGGCTTTTTGCAGGCGCGTGAGCTCAAGGCTGGTGGTGGCACATTCAACGCTGGCATCAAGGACATGATCAAGGCGCTGGAGTGGGTCCAAATCAACATTGCCGCCTTTGGAGGAAACCCCAGCCAGGTCATCATCGACGGCGTCAGCGCCGGTGGTGCCGCGGTGGGTCTGCTCATGGCGGCCAACATCCCCGGTGGCAAGGAGCTGTTCGCCGGTGCTATTTCCGAGTCGGGTCCCTGGGTCACCATGCGCAACATGGAGCAGGGCCAAGACATGTACGACTGCCTCGTCGAGGAGAAGAACTGCACGGGTTCCTCCGACACCCTAGAGTGCCTACGCGCTCTGGACCAGGCCACCATCCGCTCTTCCAAGTGCTGGTTCAACCCGAACATCGACGGCGAGCTCTTCAGCGACAGCCTGGCGGAGATGTTCCGCCAGGGCAAGTACCGCAAGGTGCCTACAATCTGGGGCACCTGCGCGGACGACGGGACCAAGAACGTGGACCAGTCGGTCAACTCGACCGCCGATTGCCGCAAGGCGTTCCTGCAGGACGACTCGACCCTGTCCAACGGCTCGCTCGCCATCCTGCAAAAGTTCTACGTCGACGTGCCGCAGCCCGTCTTCCCCAACGCCGGCCAAAAGTGGCGCCAGCTCTCCAACGCCCACGCCGACTACGGCAACAACTGCCCCATCCGAAACCTGCAGGACTACCTTGCGCGCGACGGCGCCGCCACATGGAACTACAAGTACGACGTGGTCGACCCGGCCGACGCGGCGGCGGGCTACGGCGCGTGGCACACGGTCAACACGTTTGCGTTCTGGGGCCGCAGCCGCGACGACAGCGCGCCTGCGTCGTACGCCACCACCAACAAGCCGGCCATCTCGCTCACCAGGAAGTACTGGGTGTCGTTCCTCCGGCACCTGGACCCGAGCAAGGACAGGGAGGCCGGCGCGGCCGAGTGGACGCCTTACACGGCGGCGGGGCGGGAGAGGATCTTGATCCAGACCAACAACACTCACATGGAGAGGATGAGCGACGCGCAGGCGTTGCGGTGCGATGTGCTGATGCCCATGTCCTTGAACCTGGGCAAGCCGGCCAAGGACGGGACCGTCACCGAGTTGAATGCGACGCTGGCGGCCCAGATTGACAGCATGAGTGACGATACGACGTTGAAGAAGAGGAGTGTTAGGTTTGGAAAGGCATATTAGAGTGTTTGTTACCACCTTGTATATTAGACCGAATGTAAAACAGACGCTAATATGAAGTATTGTGTAAGAATGTTGGCTTTGGCGTTGGCGGAGATGCGGAGATGTACCTCGGTGTTATTTTCTTTCTCTCCCCCCCCCCCCC
>NW_022156718.1:3771820-3808509 GCF_004355905.1 Pyricularia grisea
CCCCCCCCCAAATACCCGAAACCCAACGGCAAAGTGCTGAATGCCGTCATTGTGTACAGATCAAATTGCAAATTCACCTGCCAATTCAGGCATTTGTAAGGTCACTTTCGGCATAGCTCTTCCCTAAACTCTCCACTCAACCAAGAAAATACGAGATTCCATTTTCCCAGTATCGACTAGGATTAGGAGTCCCCCACTAATATCTCCAAGACAACATCTAATACGTCGCGACGGGCGACTAAGACAACCATGTTCTTGCCTTTCCGTCAAGGCCATCAGCTTCAACCTCATCCCGTCAATAATCTGTCGACGGCTTGCTGCAATGGTCAGAACAATTTGCGCCCTCGCGCTCGCAGGCATCTTTAGTCTCGTGGCCTCTGCAGCGCACACCCGAGAGCCAACCAATCGCCATTCCCGGCGTGCTGCGCAGAATGAGGCCAGTGTGGTCAAGGGAGTGTATATGGTCGAGCTTGACGATAGCGTCACCCCTGACCAGCTCACCGACACTCTGAGTGCCGCGAACGTGACCGTACACATCCGCCAGACGTTGAAGTCGCGCATCTTCAACGGTGTATCCCTTGACCTAGTCGGCGCCGGGAACGACAGCGCCGCGACAGAAGGGACCCTCCTCGCGGCGACCGGCGTCAAGCAAATTTGGCCCGTCCGGACCGTCTCCATGCCCAAAAACGACGTGCAATCCTTCATCCCTCTAGGCACACACTATTCCACACCCCACACAACCACCCGCCGCGCCACCGCCAACGACACCTACTACCCACACGTCATGGCGCAGGTCGACCGCCTGCACGACGCCGGCATAACCGGCCTCGGCGTGCGCATCGCCGTCGTCGACACGGGCGTCGACTACGACAACCCCATCCTCGGCGGCTGCCTGGGTGCCAACTGCATCGTCACGCACGGCTGGGACTCGGTCGGCGTCGACGAGCTCCTGGACGTCGCGGGCGCCGTCACCCCGGTCCCTGACGACGACCCCATGGACTGCGCCGGGCACGGCATGCACGTCGCGGGCATCGTCGCCGCCCTGCCCAACGAGTTTGGGTTCCTGGGCGCCGCGCCGGGCGCCACGCTGGGCGCGTATCGCGTCATGGACTGTTCCGGGTACGGGACGGAGGAGACCATCGCGGCGGGGATGCTGCGGGCGTTTGACGATGGGAATCACATCTTGACTCTGTCTGTCAGCGTGTCGGGTGGGCTGCCCGATAGCTTTGTGTAGATGACGGCGTCGCGCATTGTCGAGGCCGGGGTGCCGGTTTTTGTGGCTATTGGCAATACCGGTGAGACCGGGTCTCTGTTTGACCCTGTGGCTCCTGCTGACGCGCGTCATATCAGCTCCGTGTCGTCCTTTGATCCTGTCCAGGAGCCGGCTGTCTATGCCCTGGCTGAGTATGTAGTAGATGATGGCAAGGTTGAAGAGTTTGAGTGGGTGCCGCTGCTCAATGGTCGGTACGACATGGAGGGAAGTGCGGATGAGCAGGCCTTTCCTTTGATTGATCTGAATAGTTTTGTGGTCAATGGCACTGTGGTAGGCGGTTGCCAAACGATTCCAGATTCCGTCCCGGACCTGTCGGGGTATCTCGTCTTGGTCGAAAGGACTCCAGCAAATTCTTGTATTTTCCGAACTCAGCGAGAAAACATCAAAGCAAAGGGCGGCAACCATATGATGTTCTGGGCCAGTGAAGATATGTAAGGCACATATCCTGAACTTCTTGCGCCTCATTGACCCAGAGAACCTCAAACTGACAACTCACAAACTCCCCCTCCTCCACAGAATCCGCAGCATAGTCAACGACGACCTGCAAACCTTCATCGCCACAACAACGCCGACCCCAGCCACCGAGTGGCGTAACGCACTGTCCGCCGGCTCCAACGTCACCGTGACCCTCACCAACCCAACCAAGTCCAAGCCCAAAGTCGTCTGGACCACCAACAACAAGACAGGCGGTTACGTTTCGAGCTTTAGCAGCTGGGGCCCGACCCTGGAAATGCAATCCGCTCCGGTCTTTGGCGGGCCGGGCCGCAGCATCCTATCGACCTACCTCCACAACAAAGGCCAAGGCGTGGCTACCCTCGGCGGCACCTCCATGGCCGCGCCCTTTGTCGCCGCCTCTGCCGCCCTCCTCCTCCAGGCCCACAACCACACCCTCGACCCACCAACTTTGCAGACCCTCCTCTCCAGCACCGCGATCCACTCGCTTGGAAACCCCCATCCGCTGCAGGCCGGCGCCGGGCTGGTCCAGCTCTGGGACGCCGCGCACACCAAGGGCGTGCTCAGCGCACCAAACATCTCCTTCAACGACAGCGACCACCACGTCGGCGAGATGCGGCTGGCGCTGCGCAACACGGGCGACGTCCCCGCCGTCTACAGCCTGTCGCACACCGCCGCCGCGACCATCTACGCCATGGGGCCCGACGCCGACAGCCTGACGAGCATGCCGCTGCAGACGATCGACGCCCCCGCGGCCATCAGCTTTTCCACCGACTCGGTCTCCGTCCCCGCGGGCGGCGAGGCCGAGATTGCGGTGCGTTGCACGCCGCCGCAGGGGGTCGAGGGTGGGCGCTGGCCGATTTACTCTGGGTATCTGCAGTTCAACGGCAGCAACGGCGACGTGCTAAGCATTCCGTACGTCGGGAACGCGGGCTCGATGCGTCGGGCCGTCGTGCTCACCGCGCAGGAGTTGTTCGTGACGCCTCGGTTTGCCGCCGGAGACGTCGTTACGCTGCCCAGTGGGGAGGGGTCGTCGTCGTCCTCGAGTGGGATTGTCGTCACGGTGTATCCCAGGCTGCCTACACGCGTGATGCGGTATGAGCTTGTGGAGCCGACGTTCACGAACGCGACGGGAGTTGCCATGAGTAATTCTACGACTGCGTGGCTTGGGCACAAGACGTTTGGTCAGATGATGGGGTCCCCGCAGGCAGTGTTTGCCAAGGGTGCGGCTGGGTCAATTAAATTTACAGGGTTGATGGCTGGGGGAGGTCGATTGGGGGAGGGTCGATATGCAATTCTGGTTAGTGTGCTGCGGCTCTTTGGCGATCCGGATCAGGGGGATGTGGACAACTGGCAGACGGTCGAGACGGTCCCTTTTGAGCTCCGTTATAGTAGTTGAAAGAGCGAGGGAATTAATATTGGGATTCTTGGTTTATTTTATTACAATAAATCTTAATGTTTACACCTGCGTCAAGAGGTTGCTACTCCTACTATCTTTTCGTATCTTGCTTGACCTCGGTATAAATAGAGATCATGTCAGGCGAGGAACAAGGCCCCAAAGCAATTATTCCGTCTATAGCATCTCCTTTAAAGCACCTATATTGCCAGAAGCTATCCGGCAAAAGTTGCTAATTCCGGTTCAAGGTTTGTAGACACTCGATAGCAAACCTTACAATTCACGGCAGCCAGACAAGACCGGTGACCAGTCATTAGTTTGGAACAATTTCGTACTGCAAATCTAGATAGTTACTCTGTATAATTTGTTTTACTTTTACATGAAGGTTAATTGGAGAAATCCAAACTTCGACAGATTTTGTTCGTATCATTCTTCGCGCGGCGGGCGTTGGCTCTCCAGGCAAAATGGATTGTAGACCAGACAAATTGGGATTCTCTCCCACGCCTTCTGTTTATGGCCTCATCACAATGCGTGGGGATAAAATTAGGTGAAACTGTATTTTTGGCACAGCTCCTCTTGACAACTGCCGGTCCAATTCAGCGCTGGTTTGAATCGCGTAGATTTGAACTTACTAAGCTTCCGATGATAGGTAGGGACGTAGCGTGACATGGATATATGGCTCAGGTTTGATTGCGAGTCTTGACACGGATCATGCCAATGCTATCATCCCTGGAGCCTCACCGTTCGTTCCAAGTATAAAAGAAACCTCTCTGCCTCTCCAACGATCAGTAGAAATATTCCCCCCTATGGTGATTTCCTCTTTTCTCTCGCTAATATCTTACTTCTCTTCGTTAAATTTCCTCCTTGTCAATTAATTCTTATTTAGTATTTTTTTTTAAAAACAAGAAAAAAAGACAAAAATATCTCCACAATAATATTCAATATGCAACTACAAACCACCCTCATCATGGCCATCGCTCTGGCCCTCCTTCCCGACGCCGCTCTTGGATTGACTCAAAAATGCATCATCACAATCCGAAAAGCCGATCCTGCGCTGGGACAGGACACCTTGTACGATCTGGTCAGCCTGGCACCGAATTCCGACCTCACTTTTGGCAAAATCCCCGCATCTATGACTGAAGTCACTTTTGGAGTCGACGAGAAGTGTCAAGCGCGGCTCGTCCGGGGGGATTTGTCACGGCCGTATGAATATAAAGGCATGCAGAATCCGCTTTATGGTTTGGATGGCCCGGATTTTGTCAAGAAGTTACAAGCTTGGAGGAGGAAGCCGGAGAACAGTATAAATTTTTCGTTGTGGTGAACATAAATACACACTTTTTTAATATTAATCACGTTCAAATTGGACGACACGACCTACGCGTAGACTAGCAAGGTAACATCTTCTAATCAAACGAGTCGTTCGGTAGCGATCGGACGGTACCGCATGCTTGGGAAAATTTCAGATGATCGCCTGCGTCACAATTGGTGTGCTGATTCGTAGAAATAAGGGGCGGACTAATTTCAGATTTGTCAACGACGCTAGATTGCGTACCGCGGAATAAATATAGCCACATAAAACAGCCGCTGTACCCCAACCCAATCGCGAAACAAGGCATCCCATGCTATCAGCATGTTGTCGCTCTGCGAAATGACCGGAGACTGAAGAAGAAGAGAAAAAAAAAAAAAAAAAAAAAAAAAAAAAAAAAAGGGAGACGAGTACTTCGCTCAATCACCTGACAGACGGACGACACAGGAGCCAAGACACCTTTTCCGAAGGGGTTGTTAACTGCATAAATCTGCCCTGGCTGCCCAGTCAGCCTTATCGGGTGCTCGATAAGGACGCAATTTGTCTATCACATTTGACACACACTAAGGACCATGTGCAGCCTGAATTATAAGGTAGGGGAGCCATGTATTATTGGGTTGAACAGCGCTATCTAGCCAAAAGAGCGCAGAGGCTCTTGTATCCTGCTCCTAATGCTGACTCAGCGCTCGCTGTCATGTGATAACTCGATCTATCGGATTATCTAATGCGACAGCATTCACACTTGGCCATTTCTCTTTTGACCTGGCTCTCCCTTCAGTCTGAGTCAAGGTCCGGAACCAAACCTTTTGAAGGTGTTGCATCAATTGTCTAAAGGTGCTCGTTCCACTTGGGGCTCTTAAGTCTCATTTTATGATTTTTTTTCCCTGGGTGATCAGTCTAGCTTGGCTTCCCATCTAAATACTGGCACAAATCCGCACAGGTTCGGATCCCGTAATTTTGCAGTCCCTTACCTTTCGGTATGGGAGGGAAAGACTGAGATTTGGACGAGATCCTCCGGACGCTCAACTTGAACCTGACCCGCTACGCTCCTAGTTTCAGTCGAGTCAAGATCGTTTCTCTCACAGACAAAAAGACATGCGCCGTCAGGAATTGAGCCCGACGTGGGGGTCGAACCCACAGCCTTGAGATATTGCGAGATCCGGAGATTCTTAAGAGTCTCACGCTCTACCGATTGAGCTAGCCGGGCGCAGAAATGTGCCGGAGGCCTCGGATACGGGGAATCGAACCCCGGGCACGACGGAACTCGTAATTGAGAGCGTCGTATGTTAGCCACTACACCATATCCGATAACTTGCTCGTTATGGGATGCCGGTGTTGGTGGTGGGTATATACAAAGAGGTTGTGGGTATATACAAAAAAAGGTGGGGGGATGGACGGATGATCTGTTGAAATTCTCAGCATCGAGCGCCAATGAGTGTTGGTTTCGATTTGAGTCTTTCGTCGAGACGGCTGCTTCTTCCTGTTTCTCCCGTGATATGTAAATCCTGCGTTTACCTTTGTATGATACGATCGATATAGCTACTAACCTTTGTCCTGACCGTGACAGTACAAATTATGTTTTAGAAAATTTGGGGCCCGATTTTGACTATGCAAGCAAGACCCACGGATTTTTGCAGAGACCAAAGATGAGAAGAGCCTATTAAAACGCAGATATCGGCTTGCATGTCAGCTTCTGAAAGCCAGTGAGATGCTGGATATCAACAAGCATCCGAGCTGGACGCCACTCTCGATTCAAAACGAACATCTGCTATAATCACAGAAATAATACATAGTGCGAGCTGGCAATTCCACGGCGAGCCATACATCGACCGTAACGCCGCTTAACCCTCTCAAAATGTATATCTTGCGGAGAAATTATTCGAAGTACCCATTTTCACGACTGTTCATAACAATGGCTCGTCTCCAAGCGAAGCAGACACTCAAACATTTTGTGGGTTGTGTGTGCTCACCACTAGTAGTAGCAGGACTGACCAAACAACCTGCACAAGAAAGCCAAGCATTGCATCATTAGTGCTTCGTAATGGAGAATGAAAGATCAACGCCATGAAAGCCATGCCTACAAGGGGCAAAAGGGCGTGGCTCCCGACTGCAGGCTGGTGGGCCTGGGCAAAATCTTTGGGTCAAGCATGGCCGACAGTGACTGCAATAGCTGCAGTTGCGGCGGAGGACTTTCTGGCGCGGAACTTTCCAGTGATGGTAGCAGCAATGGTGGCAGCTAAAGCAGCAGTATCAATAGCAGTAGTAGTATCAGCGACAACAGTAGTAGCAGCCTTCGAGTTCCTAGGGCTCAAGTAAGCTTAATTCTGTTCGAGTGGAGAAAGCAAAGACAAAGACGTTGCATTTCACCTTCCCTGCGGTAGGTTTGGCTCGGACCGCTTGGTTACACTGCACTACACCTGAGACAGGTGGCGGCTGGGCGGACAGCGGTTGGGCTGACATTTGGGCAAATATTCAGCTGCCTCGTACGGAGAGAAGAAACATTCCTAATTGAGACACTTGACAAACACGTGCTAAAACTATATCTAGACGTAAATCCGGTACATCAAGAGGGAAAATGTTACACTCGCATTCAACAGGGTCGCAGTGCGCCGGCTAATAACTCGCATCATTGCAAGCATCACATCAAACTATGCAAGGGGTCAAGATCATCAAGAAAACCCGGATGCCGGGGAACTCCTGCATAGCTGATTTGTCTCCCTGTGTTATTCTTGTTTCTTTCGTGGGTTCCTTTTTGTGATCGTTGTTTCGATAGACGACGTCCCCTGCATTTAGTGGCTTGAGTGGGCGAAGGGCGATGCATGCACAGGGGTGGAGTTCTCTCCGTTCAATCAACGGCACACAACGGTATGGTTGCATTTCAAGGATAATAACGTCTTGGCCAGGCTGTACTGCCGGTTGTAGGGCAACCTACTGTCCGTTGGCTGTAGCTTGCGTCTACCAAGCTGGATGTGAATCGGGATTTTATACACCGAGACAAATCGGTAGGCCAGGTGAATTAATGCAGGGGAGAATGAAAGATGAACGACATCAAAACATTTTAGCTCACGCCATATTCGTTGGTTCCAATGGGACGGGACGTAAGCCACATGTAGATCAGTCCAAGCATCCTCCACCATTCATGGGTCAGACCCACCTTTGTTAGCGATTCACACCCAAACACACCAATAAGCTTAACAGCTGAAGAATTTTCGCCCTCCGGGCGCCGGTCGTCATGGCCTCACCAGAGGTCTCAAACCGCCGCGCGCGCCCGCAGAGCACGCCGCAGGCTTTGCCGCCGGGCCAGGCCGAGTCGGAACACGTATCTCTCGACACGCGCACCGCTAATGCGCCTGAGCCGGCCGGCCGCGGAAGGTACTCCAGCCTCCCGGCCCTGGCCATCAAAACACTGCAGCAGGAGCTGGAAAACGTGGAAATAGTCGGCAGCTGGCTCGAAGAGGTTTTTGCAGCCAAGCTCGAAAGCTTACAGGCCCCGGAGGACGCCGCGCTTAGGAGAATTGTTCTCGAACTTGATGATGTGATCAGCGGCTGGTTCCTCAGTCGCACCCTCCCTGAAAAAGAGCGTTCGCGCTCCCCGTCGCGTTCGCCGACCAGTTCCAGCGAAAGGCGCAGCATCTTAATTACAAGGACGGGCACGGCGTCGTCGGCCTCCAAAGGCAAAGGCACGCCCACTAACAAATCGGTCATATGGGCCGAGCGAGCCGCCACGCCACCAGCGGCGGCCCCAACGCGAATTTTAACCCCGGCCACGCGCTCGTACCCGATACGTACGACGCCCGGCAATGCACCTGACAGCTCCGCAGCTCCCTCCCAATCGGGCCGGGACCGCCCCCAAGCCCCGAAACGTTTGACAGAACAGCCGGCCAACCGGATCCTGATCCGCGTAAATGACAAATTGCGGATGGTGACGAGGGAGCCATACGCGGTAACCACCAAATTGGCCGAATTGGTCTCGGTGCCACACAGTGAAATCCCAAACGCCAAACGTACCCCCACGGGCTGGGGTGTTACGGTGGCCTCTGAGGAAATACGGCAAAAACTCCTCAACCCCAACGCAGTCAAGGCCATTATGGACGCATTGGACGCGCGGGAAGTTACTGTCCCGACAACCTGGCACATATACGCCGTCTCTGGAGTGCCCCGAACGCTCAATTGCCTGGACGGAAGAAAGGACGTACATGATGTAATCCAGGAGGAGATTACCGTGGCAGCAGGCCAGCAGCCAGTCAACTGGCACATTTCCAAGCATGGATACGACCCGCATACGGCTGAGGGCACGTGGATAGTGTCTTTCCTTCAACCCGTAAAGCCTTTTCAGCTTTTTGGAGTGTCGAAACGTGCGCGGAAGGTTGAAAAGTCACGCAAAATTACACACCACCACGATGGCTGCCAGGGATATTGCGAAATACGTCGCTGCGTACGGCAAGCGCGTTGCGGCATATGTGGTGAAGCAAAACATGCGACAGAGGAAGAGCCGTGCAAAGCAGCCCCCAAATGCGTTAACTGCCACGGCCATTTCCCATCCGGACATGAGAACTGCCCTGCCCGACCTTTGGTGGTAAATGGGAAGCTTGAACGACCTTTACAGCGTAAACTAAAGGGGATCCGCAGAATCGGACGTGCCAACCGTGCCGCGATTATCAACGACCGGGCTGAGGCGGCCCGCCGAGAGCCAGCACCTGCAATCCCGGTCCTAAGCACCTCATCGCAGCATTCGCAAACCTCGAGCTCCCGATCGAGCATCTCAAACAAAAGAGCGCGGCCATGCGAGGCGGCAGGGGCGGACATCCGCAACTTCCTGCAGGCCGAACAGGAACGCGTGCACGAAGAAATCGTTTGGGCAGCCGAAATGGAGGAGGACGCAGCGGCTGCCGAACCTTGCCCCGCTGATGTGATAGACTTGGAAGCAACCCATCGATTGATATGACGAAATATTCGCTCGGCAACATGCAGCGGGAACGCCTCGACGTAGTTTGGGCCAACGTAGGCAAAAGGATGGGTGTGCATCTGAGCCTGTTGGAGTTATGCCACCAGAGAGAAGTGGACCTGGTTAACGTCCAAGAGCCATGGTGCGGGCTAAAGACGACTACACAAACGCACCCGGGCTATGATGTTTTTGCGCCAGTGGACGAATGGCACGCGAGCACTTACGAAGCCATGACTGGGTTCCGGCCCCGGGTGCTCACCTACGTCAAGAAGGGGGCAGCCCTAGGGGCCGCACAACGACGGTTACCGCAGGGCCAAAATACGCGGGACGTACTTTGGCTCGAAATTAACGGAATATTGTTTATTAATNGTCGCAACCCGGAAATCCGGATTAATGGTAGAACGGTTACCCCGGTCCAACTACCGGGCGGTCGACGCGGACAAAGCGCCTCCGGGGCCGAGCGTTACCCGGGCATGCGTTGGCTTGGCTTTTGGTTCAGCCGACGGCTAGACGGGCGCCGCCACGTGGCCGAAAGGGCTGCCAAAGCAATGGCGGTCGCTGCTCACCTCAAAAGCTTTGGGGCAGTAAAATACGGACCGCCTGCGGCTGCATTTCGCAAGGCAGCGGTGGCATGCGTGGGTTCATCGGCCACCTACGCAGCCGAGGCATGGTACAACCCAGCGCATAAGCAAAGAGGACTCCTCAAAGCACTGAACAAACCGCTGGTTTTAGCGGCACGGGCAATCCTCCCGGCGTATAAAACCACCCCCTCGTCCACTGTTCTCAGGGACGCAGGATTACCCTCGGCCCGCGTCGCGCTGGCCTACACCCGCCTGAAATACGGCGCCCGACTAAGGCTCGCGGACAAGGGGCACCCCCTTGTCAGCCGCCTGCGTGAAACACCTCGTGCCCGCAACTCGGGCCATTCGGCCACGACCCTGCAAACGGCTGCACAACTTCTCCCGCGGATCCGGAGACTAGAGTTGCGCGCACCTCGCAATGCCCCGGATTCTCGCACTGACCCCACCGGAGGAGTCCCAAAAGAGGAAGCGGCCCGCCGCTTTATGGAATGGCTGGACATGGTATCACCTGACGATATCGTGGTATATACGGACGGTTCGGAAAAACACGAAAATAACTGCGTCCAAATAGGGTACGGATGGGCCGCTTTTAGGGCGGGCCTGGAATTTGCCGCAGGCTCCGCATCTATTACGCCGGAAAGCCACGTTTTCGACGCCGAGGCGATTGGCGCCCTAAGAGGGCTACAGGCGGCAGCCAGGGCCCAGCCAGGCGCCCGGATCTGGATTGGTGTGGACAGCACCTCGGTTATTTGGGGTCTTAGAGGCGACGCGCCGCGTTCGTCCCAATGGGCCTTTTTGGAATTCCATAATCTTGTCGATTTATTTCGAAAACAAGGTACCGAGGTTCGGGTCCGTTGGTGCCCTGGGCACCAGGGAATCCCGGGAAACGACCGGGCTGACGAGCTGGCCAAGGCCGGCTCCGCCGGACCGCCGGACCCAGACCCGAGGGCTCAGCAAACCACGTATAGCGGTGCCGGCACGGTCCTTAGAGCCATCCTTTCGAATATAGAAAAGGACTGGTGGCGTAAAGAATTCTGTGAACGGTCCCCCGCATATAGGGAATGGAAATTCCAATACATACCAAGAAAGGAGCCCGAGGAATTGCGTTTGCCAAGACCCCTACTGGGCCATTATTTGGCCATGAGGACCGGCCACGGCGATTTCAAAGCCTACCATGACCGTTTTAATTACCAGGATGTAAACACCTCGTGTGCCTGGTGCTGGAAGCGGACCTCCCCTGAACACCCGGTGCATTGCCGCTTTTCGCGGGCGGTGTGGAGAAACTGGCCGTGGCCTGACAACGACCGGCCGGTCGGGCCGCCAGACCGCGCCCAACGCCGCAAATTCTTCCAGACAAGCCTCGGGCAACCGAAAAGCTTTGAGGCGTTTTCGATAGCCACCAACTATTTCAGCGCCCGCCCCAGAGCGGCCCGCCAGCGCCCCGCGCGCCACGAACGCACTTTACGCCTAGGGACACCGATCGTAAGCGACTTGAACTCTGACGAGGAATAGATTTATTGCCTTTTCACCCACACCTCACGGCACAAGCCGTCAGACGAACCCTCCGTACACCTTAGGCACGGGGTCGCGTCAGTGAACTAACCCCCTAAGCAGGACCGGGCCCGAACCCGGTCAGGCACGATCCGCCTCTGCCCTCCTTGTTTTCCCCCTGTGTAAATAAAGAAGATAGAACGCGCGCCGAGATACCCCTCGGGAGGTTGCTAACGGCCGGCTAACAAGCCGGGCCGAGCCCGGCGTTAACTAATACTACTACTACTACTACTACATGTAGATCAGTCTCGCCCATCGCAAAATCTTCCTTGGTCACGTTGCCTCTATGCCCAAAACGGCAATTTTGCTCGACAACACCATCACTTCATGCCACTTTTACCACTTGTTTCTCGCTCGCAAGAGGTAACTTTGCGCAGACTTGTTGTTCCACATTCCGCCCCTACCGGCGGTACAGATATTCCAATACGCGTTAACCAAACAAGGCGGGGTAAAATAAAGGAACAAAACAGACTGATACAATCATTCTCTTGACGAGCAAACAAAGCTTATCCAAATGAAACATGCCAACCAACAACCACCACCTCGTCGGCCCAACGTGCCGGCTGCAACCTGACACGGATCCTTCCTACCCCGGCTCTTCCACCACCATCTCATTACCTGGCTGTGACTCAGACCTACTGTTCTTTTTGCCTTATGCTGCGCTTCCTACCAAGTCAAACTGCCACTGCTGCGTCGGCAGGTTCCGGTTTTCCTCCCGTAGATCAGCAAGTGAGGGTGACGAGGCTGCTCTGGGTGAGTGACTTGAAGGTGAGTTCTATATCTGGGCGTCCATACCCCGCAGCAGTTTCTGAGAGCGGGAGAATCTAATGCTAGACTAGATCTAATCTGACATCCGTTTGATCCAACGATTGACAACAATAACTTGTTCCCTCTATGTCTTCCACAGCGCTCCACTTTGCCCTAAGCCCCACCTACCCTACCTACCACCAGATACCCACCTCACCTCACCTTGGCTACTGAGCCTTGCGTTGACTTGTGCCTGACTTCTTCATCAATCAGAACAAAGAAAAGATTTGTGCTTTCCCAAAATCTACCCAGAAGCTCGCCAAGAAGTCTGCATCTGCAGAGAAGACACAGAGTTCAATAAACTACAACATCTCGTACACTACATCCTCTTTCTCCAACCTGTAAGCCCAAAGCTCAGAGACCTCCATCATCAACATGGCTTCAGAAGTCAATGGCTCATGTCTCTGCGGAGCCGTCAATATCTACGTCGCTGGTGATCCTCTCGAGGTGGTAAGTTTGGAAGCCGCCGACCAAGTTTACATCTATCCATCCCACAGCGCAACCTCTCCCTCCCTGTCTCTCTCTACCTCACTTCATCTTCATCCTCATCACCAATTAATAAACCACCACTTCAAACAGCGCCTCTGCTACTGCACCGACTGCCGCAAGGTCTCAGGCGGCACCAACAGCGTCAACTGGTGCGTGCAGTCGAGCCAGGTCTCGATCGAGGCGGAGGGCGGCGTGTCGCTGTCATCCATCACCGTCAAGGCCGACTCGGGCGCCTCCATGACGAGCTTCTTTTGTCCCAAGTGCGGCACCACGCTCTACCGCCAGAGCACCGCCTATCGCGGCTTGCTCTTCGTCAAGGCCGGCGTCTTTGACGACCACGTCCTGGACACCCGCAGGCCCCAGGTCGAGGCGTACATCATGCACAGGCCCGTGTGGATTTGTGCCCTTGCCGGAACGCAGCAGAAGCATGAGGGTTGATTGTGATGGGTGATGGGATTTCACATTGAGAACTTTCCTCTGTACATTTGCATCTTCTCTTCTTCTTGTTTTCTGTATCTCTCATATGGGCTTTAGATGATGGCATGGGATGAAGTACGATCGGTTATGATTGGTGGAGCGGAACCATGTTGCTGCGTTGCAAGCCTGCGCAGAAGGGTTGACTAGTGATGGGCTGGAGGAAATTTTGGGAGAACAGAACCATTCAGAAATCCGAGCCAGTAAGAAATCACACTGTCAAAACTTCAAGATTCTAAAAATGCGCAAAGCTTTATTCTGGATCTCTTAGTCCTCCGTATTATTATAGCAAACGCCGTGACCCTTAAGATCAGCAAGTTAATGCATTAATCGCCCAGATAAGGCCCTTGTTCCCCACCTATCGTGACCTATGGCAAAGCTATAATAAAACATTTCTTTCCCCAACAGGCAGAGCCCTCTCAGGCTAAGCAGTATCTAAGAGGATGCCGACCCCTGTTATACTTTCCCGAGCGTGGATCCATGTGTTCCAGCTAGACCAAACGACATAGAGTCTTTTGCTGGTTCCTCGTGGCAACTGGAGGGTTACAAGCAGCAATGACCACGATGTAATGTGTGTTTCAATTTGTCTGTCTGCCTTTCTTTTGCTTTTGTGCCACCATTTGAGATGCAAAAGCTACACATAGTCGCCAATACTCCTTTTAGTGGTATAGTCTTGATCCTGCTGGGCTGGCCTGCCCTCTGTCGGGTGCGGATGCTTATACTACCAACAACAGTATATAGAAAATTACAGTTGCATGGCAACCATGCCATACTGATTCAACTTGCTGTGACAGCTTATAGGAGATAGTCTCGGTCGTGAGTGTTGGCTTATAGAGGTGAATCCTAGTGCCGCAGCCAGCGGTCATCAAGCTCCAGGCCAATAGGCAGGAAATGTAGTTGAGAGAGGCTGTTTTCAGAATAGTGAACTGATGATAGAGCAGACTCAGGTTGAGACATTTCTTCGCTTGATGTTCATGTTTCTCCCTCCGGGCTTGAATGAACTTTGCTGCCCTTGAAGCTAATAAATCTTCACCTTAACCCCTCTCCAGTTGTGGGACATTCTTGCATTCGTAAGTCTCGCATTCAGAAGCCTATATTGAAGGAAGGTAGCGATAATAACAAACAAAAGCTGTGTAATATTACACCCCAACATGCATCGTGACCGGATTAAATGTAGCTAAAAAATTAAGGCTTTGTACAAAAAGCAGAACGAAAAGAAGTAAAAAGCACAGAATGCAGGTAGCAGATGAAAACCAAGGATATACTCCCGGTTAACTAAAACATTTCCTCATCAGGAATCACACGACGACCAGTTGGTGGTGAACTTCCATATGGCCAACCCCCCGTAGACCCCGCTGAACTTCTGGATGGCGAGCCTGGCGGAGATCCCGCTGGACTTGCGGATAGAGAGCCTGGCGCAGAGGCCGATGGACGTCTGGTAGGGGAGCCTGGCGGAGATCCCGCTGGACTCCCGGCTAGCGAGCCTGGTGCAGACATCCCTTGTCGTGATCTGCCACGTGCGGCATTTGCCTCGGAGCTGAAAGTGCCATCCGCGTAAACGTGAACCAGTCCAGTCTTCCCAGGAAATTTCACGGTGATGTGCTCTGCCATGTCTTGGCTGCCGGTTTCTCCGCCGTCGTGTGGGCGATGTACAATCGTGACGCTGTTTGCACCCTGGGCGGAGGCGGCCTTCTGAGCTGCCACATTCCAGATATCCTGTTCTGCTTGTCTCATCTTGCCTCCCCTACTCCTACCTTTGCCGGTCCTATCAATGATAGTCACTCTTGACAACTGGTCTTTGCGCTTTTCAATCAGTTGTACATCGTGGTCATAGTCGCGGGCGTAGGCTGTAGGAATGTTTTCTGCACCGCGTGCGGCAAGGACTGATTCCCAATCGGCGCCGGATAAACCGGTCGGCATGGCACATACGACGGTGGCCATGCCGAAGAGGGCAGATGCAATGTAGCTGGTGAGACGCATTTTGAGATTTCAAAAAGAAAAAAAAAAGATTAAAAGAGGTTAGGTTTAAAAAAGAGGATTGAAAAGTTGGGTTGTGCTCTGGTAGGCCCCTAGGGTGGGTGAAGAAACGAAAGGAAACTAACAAGAAGGGGTAAGGGCATCGGTAGGGTACTTATAGGAAACATTGCCACGGATTTGGCTTCTACAATGCATACTCGAGGATCATATCCGCCATAATTTAGCTCTGCTGGAGCAAGCTTTTCAGGCAAATTGACATGTTAAATTCTATAAAAAAAAGATTTAAAATAGAATAGGAACGAGAACCACTACATGACAAGGCAGAAGAAAATCTGTTCCCCTGTGCATACAGGGGCGTTCCCTCACGTCACTTTTCGTGAAAGCTTAACATAACTCCCGCATACTAGGTTAATTTCAGTCCACCAACATATTACTTGAACTTGGAGCACCAACATGGCCCACAACATTTTGGGTACTTGGCCGTACGCATATTCCACCGTCGCGTTATCATTATAGATATTTTTGCGTCCTAGGCAGAATGCCTGATTATTGCGCATTCCCTTGCCTTGGTGTTGTTTAAGACGCGAAAATTGAGGGTGAGTCCTCAGTCCAAGCCAGTGGATGACTCGGCCAAAGTTGTTGGTTGGCATGCCAATCCCTGGCGAGACCTGGGCTTCACGAGATCGATTACTCGCATGTTGACAAAGATTAGTTCGTGTTTGACTTGGCGCTGATGGTGACTAGACTGATGATCAACGATAATACGGCTGCACGCATGATTCTTCTGTTTGATGGTCCGGGCTGAGGATAATTTTAAGGGCATCCTTTCGAGGAAACACTACGCTCTCAGTAGTGAGTAGACACCTCAACTACACACAGTAAATGTTCGCACATGGCATTTAACAGACATCCGTATATCGATCAGTTGAGATAAAAAGCGTACATGAGGTAAAATGATGTAACCACCCACTCCAACCAACACTATAGCCCAGTTCGAGTTATCCAGCATCAACAATACCTTATTTGGTACTCGACTTGTATTCACCTAGTGTTACCATCGAACAGATACATTTTGAGACTTACCCCCACCAAAACTTTACCTGAATTTGTCAGGCCCTGTGGTAATCCTAAGCGTGTCCAAACGAAGCTATTCGCGACTTATGATTAACGCGTTTTATCATAACTAAGGCCTGCCAAAGCCCGAAAAGCTTGGGGGCCCGGCCCGGCCCATTAACCCATGGGACTGGGATGGGGGCCCGTGAAAGCCCATGGGTTTTCTTAGCGGGTTAATAGGGGCCCGCGGGTTCGCGGGCTTGGCCCGAATTGGGTAACCCGCGGGCTTTATACAAATTTAAGGTTTACGAAAAGATTATTGGAAAAAATAAAATATTTATATATTTAATTAAATAAAATAACGCAAATTTTAAAAGGTTATAACTATTTTTTATAATTATTTTATATTATATTAAATTATTAAATTAAAATAAAACGTATTATTATTTTTTTTAAATATAATAATAAATTAATGTTTTTTTTTTTTTGGTCGGATTCGGCGTTATCGTTAAAAAATTTTTCGTTATCGTTAAAAATTTTTTTAACGATATAAGGGGTAAAATTAAATAATTTAAACGGCAAAATATTTAATTCGTTTTTTTTTTGGACCGGAAATAAATTTTTAACCGAAAATTTAAAATTAGGTTTGGAAATTTTTTCCGGGATAATACGTTATTTAATAATAAAAATTTTATTGTTTATTTTTCCGCCTATTTGCGGGCGTTGTATAATAAAAAATTATAATAATTTTTAATTAAAAGGTTTATTTATATTAAAACGGGCGGTTCGTTTATTTTTTTTTTTAAATTTGGGGCTATTTATAACGGATATAACGTTATAGGATATAAATTTAAATTATATATTAACGTACGGGTACGTCCAACCATTTATAATATTAAAAATAAATTTAACGAAATTTATATTTTTAACTTAAATAATAATACGGCGAACGTATATAACGTAAAAATTAAAAATTATTTTATATTAAAATAGTTATAATAGATGGTTATAACGTAAAAAAATAAAAAAATTTACCAATAAAAAAATTGGTAAAAAACGTTTTAATGGTTTTTTGCAAAACCGCGATAATAAACGTAAAAAACCTGCAATTAAATAAATATTCGTGGGCAATTTTTCGGACCAAACGTTGAAAAAATATTTTGGGGATAATTAAATCGAAAATTCGTTACATTTTTCGAATTTTCCGTAAAATAATAATTAAAATAAAATTAAATAAATAAATTAAATATATAATAAAAAAATAAAAATATATTACCGGGTTTAAAACGTATATTTTTACGTTTTTTGGCGATATTTCCTTTATCCGCGGTTTTAAAAGATATTTTGGGCGTTTTGCCCGTATAAAATTTACGTATTGTTTTTATTTTAAAAATTTTGCGAGGCGTTTTAGCGGAAATAAAATATAAAAAAAAAATATTATAATTAATTAAAATTAAATAATAAAATGGTTATAAGGGATAATTACCAAATAAACGATTTAAATCGGTAATAATTGGGGCTGGATAAATAATCGGGTAAAAAACCGAAAATTATTACGCGATTACCAAAAAAAAATAAAAATTATGGGGGGATAAGGTTAAATTTAATTAAAATTAACGTAAAAATTTTTTTAAATAGCAACGTTTTTTTAATTGGATAAAATGCGGGGTGGATATAAGGTTAACCCAATTAAAAAGGTACCGTTTATAAAAAAATTTCCGAATTTTGGAATTTAATTGCAATAATAAAAATTTCAGATTTTTACAAATTTTACAACCTTATAATTCGATCGCGGTTTTATTTTATATTGGAAAAACTACCATTTGTAAAAATAAATATCGTTAACAAATATGGGTAAAAACCTGTATTTTCCATAATAATTTTAATTATAATTAAAAATTAACCAAAAATAATACCCAAACGTAAAATAAATAACGATATCGGTCGTAAGGCCCAAAATTTACGAAACCGCAATAAAAGATTTAAAAAGCAAACAAATAATAGCGATAAAATTAAATTATTCGTAAACCGCGCGCGTAAGCGATTTAATATAATATTATCGCGGTAAAAATCGAAATTACGCGTTAATTATAAATATATAATATCGATTAAATTTAAACAAAAATAAATGGAAAATAAATTTAAAATAAAATTTATTACCAAAAAATAAATAACTATCCCATATAATTATTTAAAATAATAAAATTATAATAACCATTTTTTATAATTATTTAAAAAACGTTAAAATTAATATTGGAAAAATTTATAATTTAAATTTGGTTTAAAAACACGCACCCCCGCCCTAATTAATAACAAATATTGGGAAGATGTGGACAATTTTAACGATTTGGAGGACGTTTTCGAAACCTTTTTTTAAATCCCCATTAAAAAAGTTAAAAAAACAATACCTAAATAGGAAAAAATGGTTATTATTTTATTATTATAATAAATTAATTATTAAAATAAGGCAAATAAATTCGTCCGTCAAATCTTTTACAATTTTTTTAAAAACGTTTCGCCTACCAATATTATAAATATTGGTAAAATAATACGCCAAATTCGCCACAAAATTACCTATTTTAATAATATACTAACGTTTTCCCAAAAAAAATGGTTAAATTGGTAAATAATTAATGGTTATATAGGATAATTACTATTTTTTTTAATTAATAATATTAAGTAATACGTAGTTCCGTTTATTATATTATATATCGGTACTGGTATTTTTTAATTGCGTATTTGGTTATTAAAATGTATTATTAGGCAAAAAATATTACGGTTTATAACCATAATATAAGCCAAATATACCAAATATTCGAAAATAAAATAAAATAAATATTCCCTAAATTAAAAATTATAATACCAAATTTAACAATTATAATATAAAACGGTTTATTTTACGTTTATTTAATTTTTTACCTTTATTAAGGGAATTTTATTGCGCGTTTTTATTTGCTATAACGTACCCAAATTTTTAATTGTAAATTATATTTATATTATAAATACCGCCAAATTTCGCGCGTAAAAATTATATAAAATATTTAGTCGCAAAACCCCTATACGCCGTATTTGGGCCAAATAAACGTTTTATAAAATATATGCAAATGTATTTAATAAGTCGATTAAAATAATTTACCGAATGGTTATTTAAAAAAATGTTTAGGGATGGGTTATATTTTTATTTATTACCGCCGATTGGGTTAAAATACCCGATTTTGGCGAGGTAATAAATAAAAAAATAAAAGGGTTATAAATATTGGTTATAAAACCTGTTTATAATAAAATGCCTGAAAAATTTAAAGGAGATTTTTTGCCTATAATGTAAAATTATACCTAAATACGGTTATAGTAGATAATTACGGGATTTTTTTATATTTTAAAATTAAAATATGGGAAATTAAATTATAATAATTATTAAAATTAATATAATATAATTTTAACGGTAAAAAAGGTTTTTATTTTCTAACTGTGAAGGGGTAGGCCAACGGCCCTGCAACTGTTGGGTTCCCAAATGGAGTTATTATTAAAGCTGAAGGGTAAAGGTGTAAGACCGTTGTTTGTTCGTGCTGGGAGGGTGTTTATATAAGGGAGGGTCACGTGTGTCCCCGTCGTTCTAACACGTCATGTGATACGTGCATTCAGCACGAATCCGTTACACTAACCCCTTTTAAAATTAGTAAAAAAAATTAAAATTAAAAGTTTTTTTTATTTATAATTTTGCGTTAAATAAATTAATATATTTTAACCAATTTAAACAAATAAAATAAATAAAACGAATATAATTTAAATAAATAGGGAAATATATAGGTAAATAAATATAAAAATAAGTAAATATTATTTATTAAAATTTTATTTTATACCCCATTATTTGTAAAATAAATCGGATAAAAAATATATTTTTGGTAAATACCGTAATCCGTTTGGCGTAAATAACAGCCAAATTCGAAACCGTAAATAATTATATTAAAAATATTTTCCCGGTTTTTTATAAAACCATTAAAATTTTAATTTAAATATATAAACGAACGTAAAACGTAACCGTATTTATTAAATCCTTTATTATACGTTGGAAAACGATTTTGGGTATTAATAAATCCGTATTGGATTATAAACGGCGAATATTTTTAATATAATAATTAAAATAGCATATTAATATATAATTATCCAATATAACCATTATAATTTATATTTATTTCCAGGTTTAAATCGTTTTGTACAATTTTTCGTCCGTTATCCTTTTTTTACTATTCGGTTATTAATACGGCCATTTTTTCGAATTAATGGTTTGCCTCCCGTCGTTTTTTTCGCAATTTTTTTCGTTCGACTTTATTTTACAATTGGATTTTAAAATAAAATTATATCCGGGGGTAATATTTTTGGTATTTTTCGTGGTCGAACGGGTAATCGAAAATTTAATTATTTGATCGGATTTAACGGTGCAAATTAGGTATAATTAATAAAAATAAAAAATCTAATTTCGATTAACCAATATAAAATAAAAATTAAATAGGTAAAAATTTATTTAATATTTGGAAATTTTTATTTAAAAACCGGTAATTGCCCGCGATATTTTTATTTTATTCGTGTTATAATTTATTATATAAATAATAGCGATAATTTGGAAAAAAAAAAATTCGTTAATTTTCCAAATTTTTTTTTTTTTTTATTTTAAAAAAAAAAGGGTTAACCGAAATAAATCCAATATCGATTATTTAAAATTCCATATTAAATTTTAAACGAACGAATTAAATCGATAAAAAATTTTTAAACGTTTTATATTATAAACCGATCGTTGTTTTTTTTTTTTTTTTTTTTTTTTTTTTAATTTTTAACCATATAATTATAATAAATAAATTAACAAATTTTTTAGGGGAATTAATCGAAAAATTATTTTCCCCAAATGTTAAATTTATTAACGAATTTTACGATAAAATTTCGAACGTAAAAACGCCCGTATAATGTCGATTTAACGTAAATTCGAACGAAAATAATTTCCTTTTAAATTTTAACCAAAATACCGAAACGGAATTTATTATTACGTTATTTACAAATTACGAATTTACGGATTATAATAAACCTATGGTAAACGGCGGAAAAAATAACGTTTATTATTTATATACCTTTAAATTATAAAATAATTTTTTCAATTTATTCGTTATTAATTTTTGGTTTTACCGCTAAATTCCAAAAAAAAATAAAATCGATTTAATTTTAAAAACGTTCCAAAAACCTAAATTGGTAAAAATTTGGAAATTTTACCAATAAAAATTTTTCCGAAATAATGGCGAATTATATATTATTTACAAACGATATGTACAAATATTAAAATACCCCCAATTTAGTAAAAAAAGCCAATAATAATATAGCGGAATAAATATTTTTACACGGTATTACAATATTATCGCCTATATCCGAAAAAAATCGGAAATTTAAACGACGTCCGGTAATATTATATTAATTAACGTCGATTTTCGGCTGGTAAATTACTTTTTTTTAAAAAAATATAATTATTTATATAACCATTTATATAATTATTTATTATAATTTGAATTTATTTATTTTATATATTATTTTTTTATTTACGTAACGTTAATAAAATATTATATATTTATATAGGCCAAAAACGTACAATAATATTCGAAAAATAAAATCGAAAAATTTTACGTCCGATTTTGTATTTTATTGCGGAAAAAATTTAATATTATATTCGATTCGGAATTTAAATTGTTCGTACAAACCCGAAACGACCGATAAAAGGTCCCTTCGTTACAAATATTTACTAAAAAATATAAAATAATAATTAAAAATATTATTACCTAAACGTTAGTTAATATTTCCCGAAAAGGGAAAATATTTTTAATTATTAACGGGTAAATTAATTTAGGTTCAAAATACGTTTTTTGGGGTATTATAGCCGTTTACGTAAATAATAATTAAATACGCCGTTATATTATTTTAAATTTTATTACAATTAACGCTAATAAAACGGAAAAACGATTGGTAAAATTTACGGCCTAAACTATTATAAAATATAAATTGGAAGGTAAAATATTGGTTATTACGGCCGATAATATATCCAATTTTCGCGCCAATAACGTGGCGGCGGAATTTCGGGTTTATAATCCCCAATTACAAATACAATTAAAAATTTCCCAATTATTTTATATGGCCTACGTTTTACAATTTGTAAAAAGGGTTATATATTAAAATTTCCATATTACCAAAATAAATTTCCGCGTTTTTTTAATTAATTTTTATAACGATAAAGATTTAATTATTAATAGTACGGACGAAAATAAAATGTGGGACATTTTTCCAAAATATATTATCGTTTAGATAAATAATACCAATATATTAAATAATTCGAATATTATTTAACCCAATATTTTATATTAATTAAAATATTTGGCGGTTTTATTTTATTAAAACTTTAAACGGATAAAATTTTTTTATAATTTGCAATAATTTACCGGTAAATATAAATTTAAAGGTTTTCGATTATTAATTAAAAATATCTAAATTAAATGGAATTTGACCATTTTAATTATTACGCGTACCTTTTAATTTCGTTAAACTATAAAAATATTTATTTAATAATATTTTATTTCGCCAAATGGTTAAAACGATCCGGTTAATACCATTTTAGTTAAATTTCGAATTTTTAACGAAAATTGGATTATTTTAAAATATTTATTGGCGACGATTAAAACTATAGCGGTTTTTATTAATATTTTTAGGGCAAATAAAATAAAAATAATTATATACGTGTTATTTGGATTAAAAGTTATCGGTATAGCTTTTACCAATTTCGAACGCAAATTTTAATTAAAAATTCGAAAATATTTACAAACGGGATAATATACCAATTTAAAAACCGTAATTTTAACGGTACGAATAAAATTGGATAAATATATCGATTTAATTTAACGTTACCACGTTAAAAAATTATATTTTTTGGCCGTTATTTTAATTTCCCCGACGCGTACGGATTCCCGAAAAAACCGTTTGCGGTATTATATAAAATATACTAATTAACGTATAGAAAATTTAATCGCCAAAAAAATTAAACGTTTAACCGAATTATATTCGAAAAAACGAAATCCGAATTTCCACCCGAAAAAAAAGTTAATTTAACCGGGCATTAACCCGGTTTTATTTATTTTATAACGTAAACCGAATCCGAAAAAATCCAAATATATAAATAATTAAAATTTAAACCCGATAAAATTTTTATACCCTATCGATCGACCCGTCGAAAAGAATATCCGGTTAAAAATTAAAATATTTTTAACACAAAATACGTAATATATTAATTTTATTATAATTTAAAATATAAATGGTTATACGGATGGTTATACGGATGGTTATACGGATAATTATATATATTAATTTTTATTTATATTTAATTATGGAAAACGATAATAATATTTTTAATTGGTAGGTTATATATAAAATAAAATTTCCAAAATTCGCCCAAATTACCCGCGATATTTTAATTATATCTGCTATTTTAATTTTTATCGAACGTTTATAATTATAATTAGGTAATTTTATCGGTTTTAATTAATATTTTTTAAATTTATTTGCCATTCGCGATTATACTATTATTTATATTTCGATTAAAAAAAAATTTATTTTTTTGGTCGGTATTAAAATTGCTATTATAAAAAACGAATATTTAAACCCGAAAAACGAAAAAATTAAATATAATAGGTTTACGGAATTTATCGGTTTTATCTATAATTTGGGTAAATTAAATGATAATTTTAATTCCGATAAAAATAATATTATCGAAATGGCCGTTAATAATACCCCAATCCGGGCTAATATTAACCGTATACCTATATTATTTATTTCCATTTAAATTGGATTAAAATATAGCAAAATCTTTATGGAAATTTTAACCAGGGCGTTAAAACGGGTACGGAATAATATATCGTATAGGCGTAATTTAAAAAATTCTCAAATATAAAATACTGTTAAATAAATTGTTTTTTTTCGTATTTTATATTCGGTTAATAAAAAAAAACATTACAATTAATATTTGTTATTTTTATTTTTACTATAATTTAATTTATTATATACGAAAAAAAACAAAAATTAATAATAATAATAATAATTATAATAATAATTATAATAATAATAATAATAATAATAATAATAATAATAATAATAATAATAATAATAATAATAATAATAATAATAATAATAATAATAATAATAATAATAATAATAATAATAATAATAATAATAATTATATTGGAAAATATATTATTTTATATTACGTTTATTTTGGTATAATTTCCTTCGGAATTTTACAAATGTTAATTTTAAAATATTTACGTATTTACGGGTTTTACCCACGGGGGCCCGCGGGCTGCCAAAAAAACCCGCGTTCAAATTTGGGCCGGGTTGGGCCCCCCCATAAATATTACAGTCTACCCGCGGGCCCCCCGACCCACCTACTTGGGCCGGCGCGGGCCCCCATGGGCGGGTTTTGGCAGGCCTTAATCATAACACAACGCACGAAACATAACGCATCACAGCAGCGCCGGTTGGAGATGAAAAATTCTGTCAGTTCAAATCAAAATCACGTAACCTACATAACCGCTACGGTCTCTTTTAGCATCGTGTATGGTGTCTCATTTGGGCCGAAAACTCCACCGAATAAAGTAGCAGGTGCAGATGTAGTCCGTGTGGGTAAATTAGCAGAGTAGTTAAGGTGCCAAATGAAAAACTGTGGGTGCTGAACAATTGGACTGATGAAAAGCACCTAACATTCTAAACTTTTAACTGCTACCGATGTTTCTGCATAACATCCTCGATACCGCGGTGCGGCCGACTTTATCATAATCATCGTTGGAGATGGTTTTAACCACCTTATTAATTGTGGGGGTTGCACGTTATAAACTTATTTTTAAACGCTACATGCACTGTACTATTAGATTCCGTCCTATAGCGCGGGATGAGTATACGTGGGGCTCCAGGAATATAAATTCTGTGTGGATATCCAAACTCTATGCTCTTTACTGAAAAAGTCTACTTAATAAGATCGCATATTTTGATACAAGAGTATTTCTCCGAAAAAACGACGGCGTGTTGGATACCTCCCGTGATGACGATCATTTTCACTGCTCTACTAGGCATGTTTACTTGTGGTTTTTTTCAAAGCTCGCTATGATAATGTAAAAAAAAAAAAAAAGAAATTTACGCACTATTGCTACCCATGTATGTTTCTATTTTTGACGCTTCAGGTGAAACTTGTAAGCAGTGCAAAAGTTTACTGGGTCAATTTAAAATGGGAGTAAAAATAGGTGCTACCCCCTGCCAAATTAATTGCGCTCAACTGAATCAAGCGCTCCCTTCTTCAACTGTATTTGTGTCAACATCAGACTCTCCATATGCGACTTTGTGTCGGATCCATGCTAATAGAAAGTTTTGCCATAACTTGAGAGCATCTCAGTCTAGTTGGTATGCTTCTGTTGTAATTTTATAGATAGTTTCTTGACCCTGTCAAAATTGCCATCCACCTGGGCGATGTACTCCAAGGCCGCTATCATGTCTTCCGGAAGCTGGGCACTGGCGGCCAGTGCACTGTCTGGCTAGCAAGGGACAAATGGTAGGCTGCAGCCAGTCCAATACTTCTTTTAATACTCAATTTGGAACTGAACCAAGGAACTAACGGGTATTACCACTACCATGGACCAGCGTGGAAGAACGCCGTTATGTCGCCCTCAAGGTCTTTTCCACCCAAGACAGGAAGTTGGATCAGGTCTCAGTCGAACAGACTCTTGCCTCTCGTCTCGGTGGCCAAGAAGAAAGCCACCCTGGCAGGAATCACGTCGAGGTGGCCCTCGACCACTTTGAAATCCAGGATCCCAATACAGAAACCCACTTGGTCAAAGTCCTCGAGCCTCTGGGCCGAAACCTCGCTGTAATTATCGAGGACGCCGCAGACCGGCGCGCAGAGCTCAACGACGCCGACGGTTGGCTCGGCAAGGCGGTGGAAGGTGATGGCTGGTCTATCGAATTCGCAAAAAGGGCTTGCTACCAGGTACTACTCGGGCTGGATTATCTTCACGCTCGACAGGTGGCACACCGGGATGTTCGGCCTGGAAATATCTGCGTAAGCCTGAGAATGAATATGCCTAAACTAAGCGAGAATGATATTCAAGAGCAGGTATGGCAGGATGAAGAGCCTGATGAGGACAAGTCAGCCAGTGGAGAAGGAGACGCCGGTAATGACGCATTTTGGGAAGAAGGCTCGGAATGGAATTCGGGATGGGACTCAGAAGATCCCAGGCCCATCTCGCCAAGAACCTCAATGATAATGGAAAACGCCAAACTATGCAGACAACTCACCGAAGAACAGTGGGCAGAGCACCGAGCGGATCCTGGAGATGCATCGGCCGAGCCTCACACGCCCGCTTGGAACAAGGCGAACTTTGTCAAGTCAACCGACTGGATCGAGCTTTTGCACCGCTCCGACAGGCAGCCGACCAAGGATGGGGAGATCCGGTACACGGTTGCCGGGGCACCTCTTATTGACGATGGTGACAACCCTAGTATCATTTGTGATGGAAATGCCACAAACAACCCGCCACCCTCTCGGATGGTCCTCGTTGACTTGGGGTTCGCGTGCCCGTTTTCCGAGTGCGAGAATCGGAAGCTGGTAAACCCTCTTGCCTTCACGCCACCCGAGGGCCTACTGCCCGGCAAAGACGGCCTAGGAGTGCCGTGCTCGCATCATGGGGACGTCTTCTCCCTGGGTCTGCTGTTCTGGAACGCCGTTATGCTGCGACAGCTCACCGAGCCGACGTTCTCGTTTCCCGACGACGACGCCAACAAAACAAAAGCCAAAAGCCAGCTGATGCGGGACCTGGCTCAACGGGTCGGTCCGTTCCCCGCAGAGCTGCGTCAGTTCTGGCCTAATGCGGACAGGTTTGTCGATGTCGAGGGCAGAGCGGTCGATAATTTTATGGATATATACGGCGAAGAAGTCCAGCCCGGGGACTTTGAGTACGGTGATATTTGGTATCAAGGGAGGCAGAGAAAGCCCATGGACATGTCGGATGATGAGCTGGAGATTTTTGTTGGGCTGGTGCTGTCGATGCTGCGGTGGAAGGCTGCCGAGCGGCCTTCCACAGCCGAGTTGCTGGAACACGAATGGTTCAAAGAGCTACGCGAAGAGTGATGTCTTGTTTTTTTCACAAGGTATTCAAGACTTGCTCCGGAGTCCGATGTTGTTGTCTCACTTGATTCTTGTTGACGTAACTGCAGTACCAGGGAGGAAGAAGAATGCACTAATGGCAGAAGAGTGAGGATTGTTTCTTATTTCCACCAATGCCTACACCCCTCAGACCTTGAAGAGACCCGTGATTAAGATCGACGGCCCGGGCGTGCCGCCCCATAAAACCTCTGGCTTGAACAGCTCGCACCCGGTTGTAAACCTTATATGACGTGGAGGGGATACCGGGCCGAGCGGAGGCAGTAATTAGCAACGTTGGGGCATCATACATCTGGTGAGGCCCTCTATAACAATGTATGCATTCCTTTGCGAGCTTACGGGCTTTGATTAAGAACGAGTATGTGCGCTGGCAGTATCTTGGACGCTAAGCTACACCCTTTTGGACAACGCAGATATAGACAGGCATGTCATGGCGCTCCTGCAAGGGTACTTGCATGCGTTAAATATGCCTTTTGCCAATAGAAAGCTCCGAAGCTAGCTCTTGACCGCGGGGAGACTGGGCAATATCAGCTCAGGGAACTTTACATACAAGCCACTACTCGTAACTGAGCTACAGTCATATCAATACCTGATTTTCAAGTTGAAGATGATTCCTATCAGACATAAACAAGTCTGCTGGCTGCTTGAGTGATCAATGTCAAGATGAATTCTGTGATCACTTTCGACTCGCAGCAAGATGGGAGTGAGTTCAGTTACGAGCAATACGTAATGTTGTGGACGAGGTCTGGCCATCTAGCATCTCACGAATCTCTTGCCTGTTTGAGTAATTAACCATCCAGCATATCATGAGTGCTCCCTTTCGCTCGGAGCCGAATGGATGAGATATCGTGCAGCCTAGACGAAAACAAAAGAATATATATGACGGAAAAACAAACGTGAGCGGAAGAGCCTATCATGGACTTCATGCACTGGCGGAGTGAATCTGACTGCAGCTGACCCGGGGTAAGGCAATGCAACTCTGCTCGTCTATCTACCATATTCGAATCTTAGTGTACTCGCTTTTGCCAAAAATAAAGGGCCGACTTGGCACATTGCATCAAGCATTCGCCTACTGTGCTGGTGAGCTTGTGGTGTTGTTCTGTAGGTGTGTAGAGACCTTCGCGAGACCAAACAACCACATTAGTAGAGGGCTTTCCTTCTAGAACTAATGTTTCATTGCAGATAAATGCCTTGACCACACCAAAGAAAATGCATTTTGTTTCGATGAATAGACGCCGTGATCCTTGTTATGTCGGGTCACATTTTCCCGCAAAACCAGGGGAGACAGGAGGCGAAGCAAAAACGCCAAGATAACATTCGAAGCGGACGACGGAGGGCCTGGTCCGGAATAAGATTCATGGCTCTTCCAGAAGGGCCAGGCTCAGGCTTTGCCTTTTTGCAACCCCCCCGCGGTGGCGCCGATCCCAACGGTCCCCACCAGCATAATTCTGCCCTGTCACACCAAACATAGAAGAAAATCATAGGAAATTAACGGTCTATGGGACTGAAACATGGTACCGCGAGCCAAGCGATAGGGAAATTTGCGCTGCCTCACGTTGATGCGTTTTGTTTTCTTCAATCGTTGGAATCTCGCAATCGTTTCCTTTTTTTTTTTATTGCATCTTCCTTTTGAGAGCTGAGTTTTGCCAAGCAATTGTTGGTCGCATCGAAAGTGCCCAATCACACATTTACGACTTGATGAGTTCATAGATGGAGCGAGAGTTGGTACGAGGCCCTGACAGGTGAACTTTTTACAGGTTTACCAGCCATTATCGATATCCTCAAATTCCCCGACCGTGGTAGGTTGCAATACCGTGCCGCTGGTTGGCTTGGTGGTTACCATTACCGGCATAAGGTCCACCCACAGAGCAGCGCGAACATGCAGATTGCGGAGAAAAAAAGGCGGAACTTGAACATCCTCCAAAATGGAACACACCAGGTTGTATCAAAAAAAAAAAAAGGCCTTTTGCATCGTCAAGTTCTGATAGCCGGGGAGAAGGGAAGAAGCTTGAATATATAAATCTTGGCAAGTTCTGTTTAACTGCGATATTTCCCACCAAGCAATCCAGTCCCTGTCGCGTTTCTTTAAGATGGAATTCGAAGTGATTGGTGGGACAAAAATACACAACCGTGTAGGTGAAGAAGCAGGTTGCCGTCACCTGGGTGTCGCGAAAAAATGAAGGGAGGGATGCCAAGACGGAGCCTAGCCCACGGCCTTGAAGGGTCGAGAAAAAGCAAGGGAAGAGAAACCTCATGGAAGAAATCATCTATAAGAAGGATCGTTTGAACGGTTCGTTCATTCCAAACTCTGGTCTCTTCTGGCACCGCTCCGGCACGTCATTCATTCACTTCTCAACCCTTCGGATCCCCCTTCCATCCATACGTTCCTTGCTGCTTCCTCGCCACTTCTTCGCCCTTTATCATGAAGTCCACCACCTTCCTCAGCCTGCTGGCGGCTCCTCTGGCCGCCCAGGCTCACTACATCTTCAGCATCGTCTTCGTCAACGGCGTGCAAAAGGGCGGCGACTACACCTACATCCGCAAGAACAGCAACACGTACATGCCGTCATTCACCAACGACATTGTCAACTCGCCCGACCTGCGCTGCAACACCGGCGCAAAAGCCAACAGTGGCACCCAGACCTTGACCGTCAAGGCCGGCGACAAGATCGGCTTCAAGCTCTGGTACAACGAGTTCATCGAGCACCCGGGCCCCGGTTTCGTCTACATGTCCAAGGCCCCCGGCTCCGTGGCCAGCTACGACGGCAGCGGTGACTGGTTCAAGGCTTACGAGACGGGCCTGTGCGGTGGGCAACCCAACCAGGATGGTTCTTGGTGCACGTGGCAAAAGGACCGGATCGAGTTCACCATCCCTCCCCGCACGCCGCCGGGAGAGTACCTTGTTCGTGTCGAGCACCTGGCCATCCACGAGTCGCACGTCGGCAAGGGTCAGTTCTACATGGAGTGCGCCCAGTTCAAGGTCGAGGGTTCCGGAGGCGGCACGCCCGGACCCTTGGTCAAGATCCCCGGTCTGTACAAGGCCGCCGACCCGGGCATCGCCTACAACAAGTGGACCAACAACCCTGCCCAATACGTCATGCCCGGTCCCGCCGTCTGGTCCGACAGCGGCTCCTCGACCCCTTCTACCCCGCCTTCCAACGGTGGTGGTAGCAGCGGTGGCGGCGGTAACAGCTCCGCTGCGGCTCTGTATGGCCAGTGTGGCGGCGAGGGCTGGACCGGTCCTACTACCTGCGCTCAGGGTACCTGCAAGGCCGCCAACCAGTGGTACAGCCAGTGCTTGTAGGTGAAAAGATCAAAGGTGTGGTGATCCCAGGGGGAAACGTTTCATTCTGAGGAGATGTGTGGGCATTGGTGGAATTTGGGAAACAACAGTCGCTCTTTTCTCGATAGATTCTGTCTTGGTTTTTTTCGTTGTTTCTCTTTCGTAACTTTGCTCTTTTCCATTTTTTTGCTAGATTAGATAGCTTGCTGTCGGCTAGTCTTATTCACTTTCTTTGACCTGATTGTTTGAGAAATATTCGTGAAGAAATTACTGTGATTAGTCTGGCCATAAAACTATGTCAACAAGGGTGCTATCTGCGCAGAAGACAAAAGTGATTCGTAAAATAAAAATATTAAAAAAAGTATGAATGGTACAAGAAAGTTTCGTTGGCGCTAAAACATAGCCTCTGATCAGTATCTATAGAAGCACTTACTCAAAGGGGTAGGATGGCTGGCTCATTGACCCGTTGAAAGGGAGCTAACAACTGCCCATAGCATAGTGCCATTTTGTTCGCAACTGTTTCCCTCCCGTCCTGTCTAATAATAATAACCTACAGGGACATTGTACATCAGCGTTGCTTGGCGCCCCATAATCCATCCAAACCTACACTTCCCCGGACTCCGAAACAACCAATCTCGGAAGGTTAGCCTCCGCTTGCGAGATCGCACCCGTTCAAGCCCACCCACAATTCCGATGCACAAATTCGGAACCAGGAGAGCGAGGTCTCTACCGCCACACTGCCCCGCTGGAAGCTGGAGGGGCGCCGCCGAAGATTAATTACAAGAAGAAGCTACCATCCGCATCTACCAGGATTGCGCTATGCGAGAACCGCATTGTTGACTGCTTTTCTTCCATGTTGGTCGCGGAGCATGTGACCGCTTACTCGGAGCCACGGGCCGTTTTGAGGGAGAATAGACAGAATTTAAACAAGGAAGAAAAAAATAATCGCAGTCGTTACGACGGATGCAATGTGGCCATGGCGTCCAGCAATACTCCACACACCGACAAGACTTTGCGGCGAATGACAAGATCCCACAAGCTTTAAAAGCCGTACTGGGCCCCTGAAATGCCAAGTTAGCCACCGAGACTTGGCCGGTTCACGCCAACCCCATTCCCCCTCTACCATCCCCTCCCCTCCGTGATCCTACCGCAAACGCACACCATGAGGTTGTCCATCTTCACCGCCCCGCTGTCCCTGATGGGCGGCGCGGTCGCGGGCACCGTCATCTGGGACGGACGCTTCAACGATATGACCTCGGCCGCGGACCTGAACAAGTGGTCGTGGGGCAACCAGGTCGGGTCATACCAGTACTACATCCACGGCTCGAGCCCCGTCGCCAGCTACGTCGACCTGTCGCCCAGCCACAAGAACCCGGCCGACACGACGTCCAAGCAAGGAGCCAAGCTGACGCTCGACTCGACCGCGTACTGGAACGGGCAGAACATGCGCCGCATCGAGCTCATCCCGCAGACCACCGCCGCCATCAACCAGGGCAAGGTGTTTTACCACTTCAGCATCAAGCGATCCGACGTCAACCCGCCCGCCACGACGCGCGAGCACCAGATAGCTTTTTTCGAGAGCCACTTCACCGAGCTCAAGAGCGGCTGGCTGTCGGGCGCTCCCGGGACGTCGGACCCGGCCCTCCGGTGGATGGTCAACCAGCAGACAAAGTGGAGCGTGGACTGGGCCGCTGACGTGTGGCACAACGTCGCCTACGAGATCGACTTCTCGGCCAACACGGTCGGGTTCTGGCACTCGACCGGAGGCGACCCGCTACAGAGGATCGTGGCGCCCGTCTCCGTCAGCACGTCGAGCAACGGTGCAGACTGGCACGTTGGCGTGCTCGAGCTGCCGCGCAGTGGGTACCCGGACGCCGTTGAGGACTTTTACTTTTCCGGCGTGTACATCGAGACCGGGACTATCACTACCGCCATTGGGGATGGGAGTGGCTCTGCGCCAGACCCTGGCGTGCCTGGGACTACTACCACCTCGCGACTTCCAACCACTCCAGGAACCACCCCCGCTCCGACTAGTGCCCCTGCCACGACGTCAGTTACGACAACGGCGCGCCCGGCGACGACCACGCAGCCACCTGCGCAGCCGGGACAGACTCGCTATGGACAGTGCGGTGGAAGTGAGTTTCCTGTTCTCCAACCCCCCTATGCTTTTCTTGACAAGTTGAAAGGGAAAAGACTGACAAACACGGCTCTCTTTTTTGTAGATAACTGGTCAGGTCCGAGTTCTTGTATAGAGGGAGCCTGCACCGTCTTGAACGAGTGGTGTAAGTAGCGGCCCGGATTACCTTTTTGTTGCTTTGTTCCCGCCTAGAAAATATTCAATGAGGCTAACATAGGTTGAAAATTTCATAGATCATCAATGCTCTTAAGACATACCCGGCCTGCAACTTAGAAGGATGGAATGTACATACCCTTCTTTATTAGCAGTTCACAAGCTGGAACTCCTGCGGTAAGGTGTAACAGGCCAGGAGGAGCTATTGGAGAAAGCATACAAATCATTCCATGGCCAAGAAGCTTTGGGTTCCCTGCCAAGAGAGAAGCGACCAGCAGTGTGGCGAGTTATACATCAAAATATATCTTTTGATCTTTGGCATACAAAAGTCTGTGTTACGTGAATGTGCTTGTGGTTCTTGATAGATCCAAGTCCTCCAATCTCACACCTGCCCATCAAACATGGCCTTCCAAGGCCGACTTTTTCCGTTGCAAACAGAGGCACGAAGCTTTTAAATCGTTATTTACGTGCTGATTCTAGTCAGCCGGGTGTCTCTCCCTGATGAATACATATTGCTGCCTCAACAATTTCAGTTCGCTTCTTCCAACACATGGTTAGCATTCTTGAACTAGCCTTGGACATGAAAGCCGTCTCCCGACCCGTTCCCGTCTGCAAACGAGGTTTCAAAATTGCGATCAAACTCAACCTCAAAGTCACGCAAACCGTGAGTGATGATGGTCTTGCCTAAAGGCCTATGAGAACCATAAGCGTCATCCTTGCCGTAGCTTATACCCCCCTCGCCTTCTCTAGGAAGTGAACCTTGCAATAGCCGGGCCTGAACGTATCAAAATTAGTGGCATCGGTATTGTGAGCAGCAACACCAGTAGTGAAAATGAGGCCGAGCATAGTCATGCTGGGAAAAATGCATTCTCGCTTCCATTTTGATTAATTCGAAGGTATAATTGGGAAGGTATCATACTTGAGATTAAGACTTGCGCAAGAACTGTTACCAATAAGCACCAGTACTTTTGACCATCACTGAACAATCCCACAGCCTTGCGTCCCTAGGCCGGTTAGTCAAGCACGGTGCTTTTACAAGTGCTGATCTAGCTCATGGATCCGGCAGCGAAGAGGCGCGTAATGGCGAGAAAGTTGATAAAGCGGAGCGATACCCACGTTTTCGGGTTTTGCAATATTAGGTGCTTTCTGTGAGGACATTGTGGAGAAATGTGGGTGGTACTGAGCGCGCCCGAGACCGCGGTGGGTAAGTGGGAGTAACACCAGGCTATCTCGAAAGACGAATCTGGATCTTGTTATCAAAAGGCAAAAGGATATTCGCCAGCTCAAAAGAAAAAAAAAACAATATTACTCCACCTCACTTGGTATGAAATACAGTTGTTTCGGGGTACGCTGTCTTTGTGCGGTATCGTTCTGCCAACTTATCAGATTCATACGACTATGCTTGAACCACTTCGGATCAATCTCTTGGGCTGACTGGGCCTGCTTCGGAGAGTGCAGAAAACCTACCTCATTCCAAGGAAACACTGACTTAGATCTAGTTCGGTAGTCCCGTCCGACTTTGGGCTAAGAAAAGTTATATACATGAAATGAACACGAGGAGTTAGTCACTTTGAGAGTACAAACAAACAATGTCCAGCTAGGCGGCATTGTTTGTAAACACAAAAGGCCTCCAGTACAAATAGCCAACGTCTATCAATAAACACTGCTACTGCTTCAACCCTTCTTGGCAGCGTCAACCGCCAACCAAGCACAGCAGCACCAAGCAAATACCAGAGCTGTTCCCAGAATTCAAACAACACAGTCAACCGTTAATCGCTGTCGGAGTCACTGTCGTCCCCACTGTTCCCGCCACTTTCATCTCCACTGCCATTCTCGAACGCGCCCGGCGTAGGCGCCCTTGCTTTCCGGCTCGACTGGGCGGGCTCTCCAGCAGTAGCAGCCACGGCATTGAAAACATCGTCGGGCGCCTTTGCCTGCGCAAGCCTCGCAGTGAAGGGTCCAAATCCTTGTTCGTGGAACGCAAGAAACGCGCCGGGGTCGGTAGGATTCTGCACCGCCTTGTGCGAAAGCGCCCAACCCATGACGGCGTCGGCCGCGGTCTGCTCGACTCCGAGGCCCAGTGTAGCATCGAGACAGTTCTCGCAGAGAAAGGTGTACGTCAGCGCAGTGTTGTTGACGACGACCCCCTTGGCGATCGGCCTGACCTTGAACTTGCCCGTCACCTCGGGAGGGTCATCCTCGTTGGTGGCCTGGCGGAAGCTGGCCGTCACGCCGCCTTTTCCGTCCGGCCACACGGCGAGGATGAAGTTGCCCTCCATGCTGCCGGTGAAGCCCATGGCGCCCCAGCCGACGCCGTTCCCCAGCGGGAAGGACATTTGGCCGATGAAGGAGGTCGAGTTCTGGGCCGTGGGCAGAGCTATGCCGAGTGCGAAGCTTGTTCTCGCGCCGAAGAAGCGCTGCATGGGTATTGAAGTTGCTGGCTCGGTGAAAGGGGTGGTGGTAGAAGTCTTGTCCGATGTGGGCTCTTTGGGAGCGGGGGCGGCCAGGACGGGGAAGGCTAGATTCAGAGCAATGATTTGAAAAGAGAGAAGGTTTGTTATCGCGCGTAGGAGGCGGGTTGAGGCCGCTTGGGGCTTGAGGTGGTCGGTGTAATAACCCATTGTATTGGTGACGCCTGTACCCGATCTTGGAACAATGTTCAGTGAGAATTTTAGAATGATTGTTGACCTGCAAGCAAAAAAATGATATCACTGTATGAATATCTGTAGAAACGAAGGAGGCGCCTGGCCATATCTTGAAAGTATTTTGTGCAACGATCAGCACGGCGATCCGTCTTTTAAGCTTTATTCTTCTGGGCTGCTCAGTAAGCTTGTCAATAAACCTTTTCCTTCGACAACGCTACATAGAACAAGGAGTCGCATCCATTCGTTATATTCGAGACAATAAACCCCACAAACATCTGCTTTGACATGCTATGATATGAGCTGATTGCTTCAGAACCCCCAATTTTCTGCTTTTTACGCCGTATATTCTTCAAGGTGCGGGTAGGCCTAGGAAGGTATAGACGAAAATGTGCCGGCTTATCCGTATAGGTGTGGATGACTCTCGGTCAAATAACCAATCATGGTGATGACATCAAGTTGAGATTATGGGGCTTGGTCGTGTTTTTTGAAATCGCGAATGCTGATAAAAAGAAGAGCAGGGTTGCTGTGGTTGATAGGTTTTGCATCGTCAGCGGTTGCCTGGGGAGTCGTTAGTGGAGAATTTCGGTTTCATCTGATTACCGTTAGGGGTATTGGAGCCGTGAACCACTTGCTGTCAAACGCTTCTCTCCAGTGCAGGCAGGTCGAGGCGGAGCATCTCAGCGGTAAAGACGCGGGGTGACCAGGATCGTCAGAAATTTACAGAGGCCCGCCGAACAAGCGATTAAAAACAAAAACAAGATTGTCCTTTCGGCTAGTGCCGTATTTCTAGTTTGGTACATACCCTAGTCTAGCGAAACATGGACACTTAATGCGGCTCAACTAGGAAACTGCACACGTGCTTGGCTACCTTTCTTTGGCGCCAGGGGCAGTCATACTCTTATCTTGCCAGCCTTTGCGTATAAAAGTCAATTGGGGGGG